>NC_142008.1:26624130-26924130 GCF_049901715.1 Pseudonaja textilis | reverse complement strand
CAGTGCTTGAATGGACTGTTCCCAAATTTCAAACTTTCAAACATTAATGGAGAAGTCAATGGGGAAATATGCAGCAAAAATATATTCATCTGTTCATTCAGCATGGATAGGAAGTAGAAAAATGAAGAAACTGGACAGCGCATACAGTATGTAAAATCTTTATTGGTTAAGGCATCATTAAATTGCATACTGTTCTTTAAAAAGAAATAAGAATACCAAGGATAATGTTTTGTTAGCTTTATTTGATGATTCTAAAGTCTTGCTTGGGATTCAAATCATACATTGATCAAAACTGTGCTCATTTAGCAGCCAATTGTATAGAAATTTATTTGGAAGCTGATCTAGAAAATGAACAGCAGCCTAAGAAAGAAGCAATGATGTCAAATTATTTGTTCTATGACTTAATGTCTTGTATTTTTGGAATTGTTATTTGCCTTTAGAAGACATTTCTACCTAATCCAGCAAAAAAAAACCCATTTGTTTGCAAATATTAAAACAAAGTATAGCAATTAAATGCATTTTTAACTGAATGGGCTCAATTATATATATTTTGTCTTAGATAAGAGAAATAGCTCTAACTATATTAGACAATTAGGCTACAATCTATTATGCTTATAACCAGGGGTACATACCCCCCAAATCAATTAAGATATACTTCTATGGGCATAACTGAGATTAAAACATAAACCTTATATTGACTGAAGTTCCTTTCTTCTTTCAAATTGAAAATAAAATGACAGCATGCAAATAATAGTTTTTATAACTGGAACTTGAATAGAAGCTCCTTTCTTCTTTCAATTTGAAAATAAAATGACAGCATGCAAATAATAGTTTGTATAATTGGGACTTGAATAGAGTTACCAGATTGGAGCTGCACAAATCTGGACAGTTTCTAGATGGCAGTAAATTTGACTATACACATGACATCCAACAGATGCCTAAGGCAAGGAGTTAGGGTTGTTCTGGAGTCTAGCCATAAAAACCACAACAGACATGACCTCTGTGCCAAGCCATGACACTTTTGGTAAAAAGAATTATGCAATTGCTTCATGTCATCTGATACAAATACTTAATGAATTGTTTGCCCCTGAAGATGTCCAGAATAAGAAATAAAAAATATTATATATGTAGTATGAAGTTGGGGTTGCCTTCTCCTAGCATTTACTAGTTTTTAAAAAGTTGTTTGTCATTGCCTCCTTCCTTGGTCTGAGTCACCCAATTGGGCTAGTGCCTTAACCATTATACTATACTAGACTGTCTGTTTACATACACACTGTTTACATATGCAATATACTTCAGAGATGTCCATAGGATGTGATTTGATGTGATTTTTTTAAAATGCAGTTATTTATTTATTTATCAAGCTTGCATGTCATTGTTGGTGAGATGCTTTGATCAAAAGTTTTCTTTTTTTATGTGTGACACTTTAATGCACCTTTGTAATCAGTTTCTAAAATGTATTTCTATTCTGTGGATACTGTCCCAAATCTTTTATAGACAAGTTGTCACCGTCCAAGAAAACATTGTGTATAACTTTCAGTAGAATCTACTTTAGGTTTTATTTCCAAAAAGTTTTTGACAAGTAACCTTGTTAATATTTTTTGGTTGCAAATCTGCTTACACTATTCTGCAATGTTAATACTGCAATTTAAAATCCCTTTTATGTTTGCAAAACATTCTTAAAAGACAAGGTAGAAAGTCACTAACAAAAAAAGGAATAATATTTATTCATCAGACGAATGACACAGCAAAAACACAAAAGTTTTGGACAGCTGTCTCATTGCTTTTTAATCTTTCCAGAAGAAAGGAAGTTCTATGAAATGCTGCAATTATCCTACTGATTTGTAAATAACAATCAGGCAGGAATAGGATTGGAGTTGTTTTTTTCACCCTTAGCAGCAGAGATATTGTGCAACATTTTATCTGTGACTGTATTGAGGACATTGTGATTGTTGTGCAACAGAATAAATCAGCAAAGGCATTATTCTCAGGAAACATTAAAGCACGAATTTTGGAAGTTGAAGTTCAGACATCTTCAAGTTGCCAATGAAATACTACATTAGAACAACTAAAGCAAGACAGAACCAATGTGACCCATGCCAAACAGTCTAGCTGAAAAGCAGTGGTTAAGTGGCTCTCAATATAGACCCTGTACTTAATGCTAATGTGCTTTCCTTCCAGTGATGGGATTCAAAAAACTTTACCACCAGTCCTGTGGGTGTGGCTTGGTGGGCATGGCATGGCTTGGTGGGTGTGGCAAGGAAAGGATATTGCAAAATCTCCATTCCCTCCCCACTCCAGGGGAAGGATACTGTAAAATCTCCTTTCCCTCCCCACTCCTGGAGGAAGATTACTGCAAAATCCCAATCCCTCCATTCCCCACCAACCTGCTTTCCAGCTCTGTTCTCCTGTGCAGGGCAACAAAAGAAGATCCAGTCAATCAGCTGGGACTCGGGAGGGAGAGAATAGATGGGGGCGGGGCCAGTCAGAGGTGGTATTTCTCCGAACTATTCAAAACTTCAGTTACTGGTTCTCCAGAACTGGTCAGACCCTGCTGAATACCACCTCTGTTTTCTCCCTTGCTTTTAAGTTGGCAGAGTTTGCTTACTTTGGTTTTGATCCAGTGTAATGTAGAGTATTATAGTAGTTAAGACAAGGATATCAACATGTGGATCCTATATATGCCAGAGTTAGCACTGAGCAATTTTGAGAGGGGTCATGATCTTTTTTTAATCCAATGAAGTTTGTGTGGGCAAGACTTGAATGCTGTCAAAACTCACTTTTGGTTTTGTTCCCCACTTTGTCTATGCATGCCCACTAAGTTTTATAAATACTGTACTATCTAGATTACAATGTAATTTTTAAAAATAATTATAATTATGTTTTTCCTAACACAACCAAATTAAAGTATTAGATGCAGGCAGTGGGCTTTGCACAAATTCCTTGTGCGGGGGTTGCAGTAGCACAATGTTTGAGGACTCTGTGCTAAGGCGTTAGACTTGGACCAAGGAGGTTCAAATCTAGGGCCACCTGATCCAAATAGCAAAAATAAAGATGAGCACTAAATGACAGGACAGAACATTTTAGTTCCACCTGATAGGAGTCACATTTCTACAGTCTTCTTCAGAACCAAGCTTCAAAATAGAACACTTTTCTGCAGACCCCTTAACATTCATGTTCTAATAATGTCTGTCAGGTAGATTTTTTTGTTTATTTTTATCATGCCCTTATTATTTTTTATAAATAACTTCAAGTGGCGAATATACCTAATACTCCTTAGGTTTGAGAGAAACACTTAGCTTCACAGTAATTAGCTTTTCAATTTGTCTTAGTAATATTAAAAAAAAAGTCATCTTGATGCCTCATTTTTAAGGGCTCAAAATTTAGGATCAGTAGATGAAATTCTTCTCTCTAACCTTTCCTTGGCTTGACTGTTTCCCTGAACCCTGTGGTGTCACATTCATGCATACAAACATTTTTTCTCTCTGAACTAATGTCTAACAAAAATCAGAATCTTTATGTCAGAAGCTGGATCTTAATAGCATATGAAGGGAAAGTACACTGAAATATGCTCACTTCCACAAAAACACAAAATAATTTTTTAAAATCCTGTGAGAAAGAAAGGATAATATGGGTAAAATGAGGACCAGATTGTTGGGGCA
The DNA here is from genome assembly GCF_049901715.1 of Pseudonaja textilis. Taxonomy (NCBI): domain Eukaryota; kingdom Metazoa; phylum Chordata; class Lepidosauria; order Squamata; family Elapidae; genus Pseudonaja; species Pseudonaja textilis. The sequence goes on along the minus strand of NC_142008.1, from coordinate 26,920,468 downwards.
ATATGCTTTGAGAGGCCTGTGAAGCACTTTAAAGCGGTATATAAGTCTAAGTGCTATTGCTATTGTTATTACAACAGCAAAGTCAGAAAATAGGGGGGAATGTTCCGATCATCTTATAGTTTCATGTAAATCATCAGAAAGAGGTGAGTTCAAAGATGCTAATTGGGGATTCTGTGATATATAGTCTGATTCAACTACAGTGTGAAGGATTTACACTTACAAAATTACATGGTGTAATATCACTATATTGATAGAAATTCCACTAGCATGATGCAATTTGGTGCTGATACATATTGAATAATCCTATCTTCTTTCTCTTGTGGTAGTTCAAAGGATAAAGTTGCAGAACTTGCTAATGAATAAGCAATAACTATAATTTAAATGTACAGATACTTAAAATTATCAGCACAATAACTAAATCAAATCCTGCTATTAACAAATTTTAATTGCAATCTATTCTAAATGAGGAATGATTATTTGGTTGGGACAAAAGTTCACATATACAGAAAAAGCACAAAGAATATTTATGCAGGAATGATTTGTTTGAACTGAATTTTTAAGTAGCAAACTGGCTTTCTAATGAGACACAAAGAAGTAGCATATAAAGATCAGCATTCTGTGATTTCTGTTCAGGGTTGCTACTTACAGTATTTATTATATTTTCAATCAATCCAGTAACCAGAATTCCTTAAATGGATTACATAAAAGGAACAAAATCATATTGGTGAAATTTTCTAACAGATTTAAAAAATATCATTTTTCTACCAGACAAACATTAATTTAAAGTGCTTCAAAAGAAGAAAAGGGCATTAGAACAGAATGAACAGTACCAAGCTAGAGCAGAGAGCACCTTGCCTTTAAAAGTAATTAAGACTGAACCAGGTTAGGACTTAAATAGGAGACAAAAATGTCCCAAAGTTGCACAGAGTTGGAAAACCTCCCATAAATCATTGGCAAATCATTTCTTCATCAAGGAAACCATGTAGAGGTATCTATGAAATTATCAAAGGCCAAATTCTGTTTGAAGACTTATTAGCTCAGTGTTCTCCAAACTTGGCAACTTAGACTTATGGACTTCAACTCCCAGAATTCTGGGAGTTGAAGTCAACAATTCTTAAAGTTGGCAAGTTTGGGCACCCCTGTATTAGCTGTTCAAAGGAGCTATCCACCTACCAAAAAGCTACAAAAAACAAATACTCATCCATTCATGCACATTCATGCTAATTATACATCACAGTCCACCTCTGCCTCTGTCACCTAAGGACTTCAACTTACATCCTGTGAAACTTTTGTGATCATTCAACTCATTTTTTGGGGGGGAGGGGTGGCTGCAGTAATACCTTGTAGGAATAGAAGATGCTGTCCAGCAACTGATGGCACTGAGGGCTGCATAGCTGTGCATATTATGCACTCAGAAGTACCCCAGAAAGAGTAGGGTTGTATGGGGTACCCTTCAGTTCATGTTCAATCATCAACACATAGGTCTCCTGGCTCTTGGCAGGGCATGTTGGGTTAGGTGTCCAATGAGTGTCCTCAAGCTTCTCAGGTTGAGCTGTGCCCTTTGTAGACATCCCCATCTTTCCACCGCTTGTCTAGTAGAGAATTCCTTATGGTGGGAAAGCCAAACCTGGAACTTCTCAAAGAAACTTTCTTTTCTCCCTTGGTATCTTTCCAGCCACTCATCTGTGGTCAAGATCATCTCCCAATTGATCCTAAGAATCTGTCACTATCTCAGAAGATGAATACATGGAATGGACTGAAAGAACAAATAAAATGTGAAAAACATCTTTCACTCTACTCCCTTTAAATAATTTCTCATATGTGATACCAAAAACTTGAAAATAATGTGAGAATATGCGTGATAATTTATTTGCAAAGTCCACACATTATCTGAAGCAACTTGTTGAACAATCCATAGCAGTTTGCTTCAATTTCTATTGCTATGTCATAAATCAGAGGTTATAAACCACAATGGCTGGGTTTATGTTGCACTTAGAATCAAAACCAAATCAATCAGTTTAGAGCAGTGGGACTATAACAAGCAATAGTTCAGGGTCATCGAATTGAGAAACAGTTGTTGAAAAAGTGACCATTAAGCAAGGGGGCTATATGTACAGTTCCTAAATTCTACTTCACAATCTTCAGAGTTGAAGGTTTCTTCACAAACAGGATTTATTTATTTTTGTCAATTGCTTACAAGATAATAGGTATAAGTAAAAACATAGTTATGAATACATGGACACATATAAGAAAAAATAAAAAATAAAAGAAACAATAGGACAGGGACGGTAGGCACGTTGGTGCACTTATGCACGCCCTCTACAGACCTCTTAGGAAAGGGGTGAGGATTCATCACACACAAGACAGACACTGTTTCCAGCAAAGGGAACATAGGCCTGTGCTGCCTCTTATATCAGACTGCAGCCAGTTATCACTAATCAAGAGATTTAGTCATTTGCTTGGCCAGGAGCCTCACAGAATATCTTTGCTCTGGTCTCCTCTCTACTTACCACAAGTTACATCATCCTCATTTGATGGCTTCAGATTCCAGGTGATGCCTGTTTTCGATCACCCTCATGTTAGTGTGGGATTGATGTGTCCAGAAGCTGATATTCACAGATTCAACTGTAGCAAATTCCTCAGATTTGGATTCAAAATGTAAGTCCTGGGTCATAACACTTAACATTAAATGTTTACTGTTGTTCTTTGAATTGTTTGAAAATCACATCTACTATAATTTAATCTCTTAAGATCAGACAATTCTGCATTTTTGTGAACATTAATTATTATATTGCTCTCTGTTTTGCACATTTACTTATAAATAATAAATTTCTATTGCCAAGGTATATTTAAAGCACTCCCCTTTTTCCTATTCTATAATAGAGTATTAACAACTGTGTCACTTCACAGTTAATATTTTGTATATGCGGATTTTTATCTTAAGGGACAAGACAGCCAAATAGATGATTAGGTATCAAAATATATCAGATGAGGATGTTTTTATCTTTTTTCAAATCATGCTGTTTTATTTTATCAGAGTGGAACTAATATATTTTGGAAGTTAATAGCTACATTAGACATTTATTGGAATGTGTGCCTAATACAAAGCAGACTATAACCTCTAATTTTTCCTTTATGTTATATTATAATTTTCCAGTTGAAAATAATACATGTGGAGATTAAATATGTATTGTTTCTAAAACAAATAAAGTAGAATGTCTGCATAACTGTAATTATGTGGGAAGATGAAAACAAATCTGTTTAATATTTGAAATAAGCTCTGTGTCATTTATTTAATTAAAAATGACCTCTCACATCAGAAACCTCCGATTTAATTTTTGTGAGAGTAAAGTTCACCATATTTTGTTTTGCTTTGTTTTTAAATAAAGATCAATAGTTTGCATAATGTCCAATGCATGATGTGTACAAATAGAAGAAACATTCATTTTCGAGAACTATTAAATCAAATAATTTATTTATATACTGCTAAAACTCTTGTATCTGCAATCTTTAACTGAATGAAATGATGTATCATGAAGCAAGACCTTTTGAACTAAGATAGATGGACTAACTTACAGAATATATTCAAAATGACTCCTATAGAATTGAAAACTGGTAAATTATATCAATATTTTATGACATAAAAATTATATTATACAAAATGTTATAAAACATTTTTGGTGGTCAATTCCTGATGTTTGGTTGTGTTATACAGTTCAACAAGGGCTACTTTCATGTCAGATACATATCTCCCTGAATTTTTAATAACTTTTCAAGTGCATCAGAAGCTTTATCATTGTTGAAAGTATTGAGGAATCTGATAAGGAAATCTCTCCAAAATGATAACCCAAGTGGTCACAGGTTGTAATATACTACTATTAATATTTGTCTTTTTTAATTGCATAAAACCTTAGATTGTAGGGAAACAGTTTTTGAACAAAGGTACCTTAAATGAGCCAACTGACAGAATGCAAGGACCAGCTATACCTATAGGAATGAAATTTAGGAATGTTGTAGCTGCTTCAGTACAGGTAGTCCTTGACTTATAACTGTTCATTTAGTGATCATTCAAAGTTACAACCTCACTGAAAAAAGTGACATGATCATTTTTCACACTTATGACTATTGTACTATCCCTATGAATAAGTGACGAAAATTCAGGCACTTGGCAACTGACTCATATTTATTATGGTTGCAGTGTCCTGAAGTCATGTTTTCATCTTCTGTAATCATCTGACAAGTAAAATCAATGGAAAAGCCAGATTCACTTAATAACTACGTTACTAAATTAACAACTGCAGTGATTCACTTAAGAACTATAGCAAGAAAAGTCATAAAATGGGGCAAAACCCATTTAACAAATGTTTCATTTTGCAACAGAAATTTTGGACTCAATTGTGATCTTAAGTCAAGGACTACTATGCTGCAATACTGTTACTGCTTCAGCACTGTCTTGCTGCTGTGGTCAACCATGTGACCATCATTTCCAACAGTCCCTGACAGCTTCCCACAGGTCAGTGGAGAAGCCAGAAGAAAGTATAAACTTGATTGTAATTGCTGATGCTCTCTGCCAACTTCCCACAAGCAATGAAGAAGCTGGCAGGGAAGATTGGAAGTTACTCAGGTAAGTATCCCCCACTCACATAACTATCTCAGCTCCTCTGCATATTGAACATCTCCACATACTTCTCTCAATCTGTGCCACATCCCAGTGCATCCTCCTCAAGTCACACTGCACCTTTCCTGCACTTTCCTATACTCTTTTCAATTCATGCTGCACTTCTCATGATCCTATGAGAAGTGGTCCTACACAGGCCTCCACAATCCTCACAGCACAGCCTCACACATATTCCCGACTCACACCACATTTTCATGGACCCCTGCACACCTCCCCAATCCACATGGTATCTCTTACACAGCCTTCCCAACCCAACCCATACTTCATGCATTCTCACTGATCTACACTTCACCCCAAGGTGCCCTCCTCAACCTATGCTGTACTTCTCACACATATCCCAGTTCCTGACCCCTGTTGCGCCCCGTTGTACCATTTCTGACTCAGAAGGTTGCACACAGGATATATGCAAGGTGCCATGAAGGTTAGGAAGGTTGCACTGGCATAAGCTGAGGTTGAGAAGGTTGCAAAGGAATGCATGGGAGTAAATGAGTGTGTGAGGAAAGTGCAGGGAGAGTTGGGAAGGGTGCCCAAGGATTCACGTGTCTATGGTAAATAGATGTCTCTGAAACAATGACTAATAGGTCATGCATTGTCTGCTACAACCTCTACTTTGAAAAAGTAAATGTTACATTGTAGGCTCCAGTTTGATCAAAACTTTTGCAGTGGATTACCGTATTAAGTTGCAATCATAAATATTGATATGTAGCTCATAAAGTCTAGTCTTCCTTGTGAAATCATGTTCTAAATCAGTATTTTTCAAACTTGGCAATTTTAAGATATGTAGACTGCAACTCCCAGAATTCCCTAGCCTCCCCATTTTGGGGGAATTGAAATGTGCACACATTGCCAAGTTTGAGAAATCTAACCTAGAAAACTGGTTTTCCTGATGCTCTGGTCCAGATCCTAACCAGGATTTTTGAGCTCAACTGAGATCAGTTAGGTGCTGCCAAGTAAGTTGCATATGAAAGGATTTATAAAATAGGGTAAACTTCAAAGGAACACCGTTACCAACAGAATAAATGAAATGGTGATATTGTCTAGATGCAGACTGTCTGTTAGGAAAAAAAGAAGACAGCCTTTTGAAGATTGCAAACAGCCCCTGTCTACATCTTTTCAAAAACATCTGCATCTTTTCCCAGGGTGCTAGGATTCTGACCTCCACAGCTTCTAGGAAACCTAGGAAAAGCTACAGCTGCTATGTTGGCAGCTTCTGCCATCATTCTTTGAAGCATCCTTTTGAAATTTAATCTGAAACTCTGTCCAACCCTGATTGGTATTGTTTAGTGTACAAAGTGTGTTTTCTATAACTTTTCTCAGTTATTCCATCTAAAATTGGCAATACTGCATTGTTTCATTTTAAGAAGCTAAACCATCATCTTGTTCTTTCTTCCAAAGCTAGCTTTCCTGCCTTGTTGCAGGGTAGACAACATTTCAAAACAGGGTATTTAAGGTATACTCAGGAACTCTTTGCTGAGCAATCATCAATTCTTGATTAATGGTAATTAAATTGGAATTTTGTTTAATATTCACAAAATCAGCAACCAAGCTTCTGCTAGCTGACTATCTTGGCATTTAATCTTCTCCTCTTTTGAAATGCAAATTATATGTATTAGTTGTTAAAGTCCCAGGTAGCTCTGGATAATTTGGATTATGCAAACATTCATAGACTTTTTAGCAAATGGTCCCATTTTCTAATCACAAGATATCCATGAATAGATATATGTTCTTTCCTAGTGATGAGTCACTTTAATCCTGTCTTTGGGAATTACACAAGAGCCTTAGAGCATCAAGATAGCTCATGATTTTGCATATAGTCTGATTAGTAAAAAGCTACATATTTAAATTCTTTCAAGTTGAAAATCTATATAGAAAGAAAACTATTATCTTGTAGCTTTGTAACCATTTTAAAAATTATTCCAAGTGTTAACAATGCAGCCAACCAACACTGATTTAAAAAAAAATCATAATAATAAAATAAAATACATTATGGGAGCTTATTATTAAGCATTCATATTCAGCATTCATGCTCAGAAGACCATTTGTTGAGAAAATAATTTATAAGGAGATATTTAATTTATATAATAAATAAACGGGGTAGGAGAGGGGAAGTCCCTTTGTTTATTAAATGAAGAAAAGATGGAATTTGAATAAAATAATACCCAATTAAATGGTTTACTGTAACTATTTCAGGTAGTGTTAATTCTGTCACCTTTAAACAGCATGAAACCAAGAAGAGATTAATTATACATAATAGAAAAACTAAGGTGAACTCACTATTTATTTAACTGAGGGGCAGTGCATTATTTTTCCTTGTAAAGCTTCAACAATCCTGAAACCTGAAAAAGAAGGTTTGAGCCTCTTCAGCGACAGACCGAAACCTCGCCTCTACGAGGCTTCGATCCGTGCTCGCCGCTGGAGTGCCCCAAGCCGGCTGGTATCAGGGCTAAGCCACCCTGTAGAGGTGGTGAAGAGCGGGGAGACTGCCAGCAAGGTTGAGGAGAGCCACATCTCTCCTCCCCAGCTGGCCATTACTCCCTTTCCCGAAGGCGTTTGCAGCAGTGGTTAGAAATGGCCACCTCAAAGAAGAACTCGACCAGAAAAGAATGTGCAGGAGGAAGATAAGAACAGAAATTTGGGTTGACCGGGTCAAACAGCAAAAGCAACAAATAAGGTATCCTGGAATTGAAACTATTAAAAAAAACCCAATAACATTGTTCCCTAAGAAGATTTTTAAGCTGCGAAGGAGAGAGAAAAGGGAAAAGATTTGGGTTTTTTTTCTCCTTTTCCTATACTGACAGCTAAAAGACTTAAGCAAGAAATTGGAAAAAAATCCACTTTGACATTAATAGGCATTTAATGCTGAAAATAAAAAGTCAAAGGGATAATAAAGATTTCTGGATAATCAAAAGCTTTTGAAAACAGGAAAGGAGAGAAAAAGAATAAAAGGGCAGGATCTGGAAAGGAAGAGACTGCCTGGAATTAAAAAGAACTTACAGCAAAATCTCAACAAGACTTCCAAAACATACATTTTAACTGAAACATTGCAACAAAAACCCCAGGAAGAGAAAGTGGAAAAAGAAATAAGAAGAAATAACTCAGGACTATTTGGATTACTTGATGATTTCTGGATTTTTGGTTATTGTATTTGAATGACTAAAATCAATCGGGTGGTTTTTTAAAACTGTTTAAAATTGTTCCACTTTTAGAAGAACTGAAAATGGAACTTAAAAAGTACAAAGAAGATGCACAAGAAGGCGGGGATTCTTTTGGCTTCGTATTTCAGTTTTTAGAAATGGAGATTTGGAATTATGAGAAACAACAAGAAATGCCTGCAGAACAAGAAGATTGCGACAAAGAAGAAGCCATCTTTAATGAACAAGTAATCTTAGGTGGGGGGGAGGAAAGGGGGGAAAGTGAATGGAAAGTTTAAGATTGGGAAAAACAACTTCAAAAAAAATAGAGTGAAAAATAAGTATAAAATCAGAAAGCAACAGAAGAGGGAAATGCAGAAGAGAGGATTAAATGTCAAGAGACAAGGGAGTAAAAAGTGGAGGGAAAAGATGAGAGGGAAGAAAGAAAGGAAAAGAAGTTATAAAGGACAGAAACAAAATATAGAGAAACAGGGCCTATTTAGAGATAATGGGTGAAAAATTAATGGAAAAAGGGATTCTGCAAATGTACATAAGATAGTATTGTTATACTAGAAACAGAAATAATTTTAGAAAATATGAAACAATATATGATTAAAATGTTTGATAAAATAGCTATCATAATTCAGTGGAATGCTTGTCAATAAAAAAATGTAACAAAATGAATATTTAATGATTTACAAAACATATGTGAAGAGAAATAAGGGAAAATTAATTATGGAGGTTATATGTGTCTTTAAGGAAGTATGATATTTAATTGAAAAGAAGTGTTAAAGATGTTAAGATTTTAATGATTATTAATGATAGAACTGAGTTGGAATGGAATGAGGGTTTATAATTACATATATTTATAATCTTTTTTTTTTAAGAATATAGTGTGTATTATAAGAATGTACCAAGCAGAATTCGATTGGAAGTTATGTATTATGTATTATATTGAAGGTCATAACCTTAAGGTATATATTGAAGTTTAAATAAGAGTTGAATGGATGTAATTAAAAGACATAAAGATGTCATACTCCAATTAGTAACTACAGGAGAAAATTTGTTTAATGAGAAAAGATAATATGAAATTGAAACAGAACAGACAAAAGTATAAATATAATGATTTGAATTGAGATGATATAATCAAAACAAAATTGAGAAAATTAAAAGAGGGGAAAAACTATATAGAAAATGTAGAATAGTATAAGATATGGAATAGAACACAAAAAGGAGCATGAAATTGAGTTTTGTGTCTGTATAAAGAAGTTCAACCCAGGACCATGCTATTTTCAAAAAAGGTGTTTTACTTACATTTTGTATGTGTGAAAACCCAAATAAAACTTTATTTAAAAAAAACACACAGTCCTGAAACCTAGCCAAATATTGTCAAAAATAATGTATCACAAGATTACATTCCTTCCAATATACTCTAGAAATATTTTTATTAGTATAATTTTTTAAAAGATAGTAATATCTATGGATTTTTTAATAAAGTTTTTTATTTTTATTTTGATATTTATGGATTCTTGATGATTTGTCAAAAACGGGGAGTTATTTTAAAAAATTCAAAGTTGGCGTATCAAGTTTAAATGAGTTCAAGAAGGTTACAATGACTCAAACTATGCCTGTTCTGAATGTAAAGGAGAGAGGAGTTGCTTACAATAAATTAAAGCAGAACTTCAAAATACTATAAATATAATTACTGAAAACAAATGTGTGAATGCAAGCTGTGTTTTTTTTAAAGGGGGGGGATTTTAAGAAGTTTAGACTGCATGAATTACCAAAACATAAAACTAAAACCATTCCCATAAAATAATTAATGAAAAAGACAGTTGTCCCAAATAAATCCTCTAATACGGCATTACTTGCTTTAATTGGCAGGGACATTGAAAACAGGAACTGCAAAACAAAAAACAAAAAACAGAAACCGTCTCAGAATTAAATAGTACAAAAGATCTGTTCCCTGTGAAAAATGATGAGAAGAAGCAATGATGGGTTCTATGTGGCTCTGATGGCCTCTACCAAATTCAGTTTATTTGATTTCTTTATAGAACATATTCTGTCTTTTGATTCACTTGCTGAATATAAAGACAGACAGAATAACTCTACAAATTCTTCCATACAAAGTTTCTTTTATCGGATTATCTTAGGTATCCTCAAGGTAACTCACAGTTATGTTGAGATGCATCTAATGTCCAATTCTTTGCATAGTTGAAATTGTAGTGTAAAATGATAGTAATCTTTCTATTCTATATTTCATCCCATAGTAGTAGAGGCAGGGGGTAGAGGTCTACCATGAGGCTGTGTTCAGGCAAGAGTGAGGGAGCCTCCCCCAACCCAACAAGGGTCAATTTAGTGACCAATCCAGATTTCAGATGTGACCACATGACACGGACTACATTTCCCAGGATGCCTTAACTACATTTGCCATGATGCATTCCCTTATGAGGACAGCTCACAATTCCTAACTAACTATCCCAAATCCCATTAACTCTAAACTGTCTCAACAGCACAAGTATCATAGGATTCGAAGGGACCTTGAAGGTCTTCTAGTCCAAGACCCTAGTCAAAGCACAAGACACTGTACTATTCTAGACAAATGGCTATGGAAAGGAGACAGAATTAGGGAATCAGGGAAAAAGGGATTTGAACTTGTTCTGGACAGTAAGGATTGAAAGTGTCCCCCTGCTTATGTGTGCGCGCTCAAAATTTCTCTCCTTCTTTGTATAATTGATCTCAAACCATTTAGGTTCTAAAGGAGGAGTGCCGAAGTTCTGCTATCTTGAGAGCTATACTTGACATTATGTTGTAAATCAAAAGTTACACTGGATTGGAGAACACTGAAAAACACTTTGACAAAGTTGACTAAATTTGTGGAAAAGGAAAATGCTGTAGATTTCAGTAAGGCATTTGATGAAGTAAACCATAGCCTACCTCTTGATAAGATAGAAAAATATGAGATAGACAGTACCACCTCCAGATACATTTGCAATTGACTGACCAACCACAGTCAACATGTAGTCCCCCATGGAACTATATCTGAATGCAGGGAATCAGGCTCTGGGCACCTCAACATTCTGACTTAGGCTAGCATGCTTTAACCTCTTCATAAGTGAGCCAGATGAGAGGACGGGGGCAACTTATCAAATCTGCAGACGACATCAAACTTGGAAGGAATAGCTAATATTTTAGAAGTCAGACTCAATATTCAGAAAGATCTTGTCAGATTTGAACAATGCGTCATGTCCAACAAAATGCAATTTAGTAATGAGAAAAGTAAGATCCTACACACAGGCAAAAAAACAAAATAAATGCACAGGTATAGAACAGGTAGTACCTGTTCAACACTAGCAGGGAGAGGGATCTATGACTCCTAGTAGACCACCACTTAAGTATGAGTCAGTAGTGTGCAGTTGCTATCCAAAACTAATGTAAACCTAGACTGCATCAACAGAGGAATAGTTTCAAGATCATATGAAGTGATAGTACCACTTTATATTGCTCAGCTGAGACCACACTTGGAATACTGCATCCAGTTCTGTTCACCATGATACAAAAAGATGTTGAGAGCCTAGAAAAAAGATTTTGGCAGTGGTTTGCTCTCCAAACCTGCCAATTAGCTCCTGAACATTTCATTACCAGACTAGGTAATGTCAGAGGAGGACTTGGGTAGAAATGTTTTGTTTGATTCCTCTTTCACTTATATACAGTATGTCTTGTATGCTAGTCTGGTCAGTTGGTTGTGTGGATTATAACTAACTGCTGAGGAACTAGTCAGTCCCATTATTGATTGGTCCAGTTTTTTACATGGTGATATGCTGAATCTAAGTCAATGCTTGTTAATTGCCCCTTTTGTAGAGCAAGTAGTTCAATTGGGATGGAACAAAAATCATCAGACATGCCAACATTCACCACACATGTGAATTTATTGAAGCCTGGTATTCTGCAAAAGGCAGCTTTATTCAGAACAACTTAGATCTTGCAACAATACCTTTAACACCAAGCATCAACAGCTGCTAGGTCCTTGAGATGGACTAAATAGGTCAATAAAAATGCCACATGCAGTCTAAATGTCTGGTTGACCATGCAACAAACTATAATAATAATCCAAATGCAAGGGGCCAGGCAACTGGACCTTAGATAAATCATTGTTGCTCTGAGGGCGGGGGGGGAGAGAAAGATATGCTTGATATATTTGCTGCCTTATTTGTAAAAATAATAAAGGTGGGGAATGAAAGAATAAGTGAATGAGTGAATGAATATATGAATCAATCAATCAGAGAAAAAAATCTTGCAAAGCAACTTTCTACTTTATTTAATAAAATCCTAAACTATTAGAATAGATAGTAACACATATTTGATGGGAATGGTATAATTAAGCCTTCCTAATTAATTAGAAAGAGTCAGAGGCAGAAAACAATCTTACTTATACTTTAGCCTCTAATGCAGGGGTGTCAAACTCGTGTCATCACAGCATCATCACATGACATATCACGACTTTTTCCCCCTTTGCTAAACCAGATGTGGGCATGGCCAGCACATGACACATCCGACCCGCAGACTGCAAGTTTGACAGCCATGCTCTAGTGCTTTTGCTGATCCTTCTTTTGATCCTTATCAGCATCTGTTGTGTGAGTGTGCAGAAAGGGATATCAGCTTTCCCTAGGTAACTGAAGTTTTGGGTTTTTTTTGAGACCAAGGGGTTTTGCGAGGTCTTTCCCACCTTACGAGGGTTATGTTCTTTTACTTAAATATATATTTACTTAAATATAGAGTTGGTCTTAGACGTGAGATAGTTTCAGCCTAGATTACTGTTAGATAGCCACTTCATGGAGGGGTTTATAGTGAAGTCATGTGGAGCAGGGGTGAAATTCAATTTTTCCCCCTACTGGCTCTGTAGACTTAGTGGGCATGACTTGGTGGACTTAGTCTTTAAAAGGAAGAAGGTGGGTGGGCCTGGGCAGATTCAAATTGTCTCTACCACCTCTGTGAGCCAATTCAAATCATCCCTACCACCTCTCCCAAGGTGGTGCCAGGTGGTTGTATTTCACCCCTGATTTGGAGCATGTACATTCTGAGAAATCATGGGGTGGGGCTGCAGGAATTTTGGAGGAGGTTTGTCCCATCCCTAACTGGTGATGTCAGGATTTTGTGGTGTTTGGCCATTTGGATTGCTCATCCTGGAATAAAATATAAAGTCCCATCCCAATATAACCTTTTACATATATATCCTTTCATTCTTTGTCTAGCTTTGTGGGCTTAGGAATGCTAAAGAGGCACTCTTAGCAAATTGAGGAGATTTAGAAAACTCAAATTCCATGAAGATTCATTTGAGAATTAGGGTAACATTAAAAAGGGGAAGAAGATGTTTCAGGGTTTAAGAGTTCAGAATACATATTTTGTAAGTTAAAAATATCTAAAGAGAAGAGGAGGAGAAAGGATTTGGATGTCCTAAAAAAGCAGTGTGGACTAAATGGGAAAGTGAAGCACACACATACACATGCACTTTAGAAATTTGAAAAAGAAAAACATTTAAAATTCAGTTTTTATTGTACTTTATTTGTTTTTTACTTAGTTGTGCTTCTTCCTTGTCTTCCCCTCCTCCTCCCCTCCCTCTTTGTGCTAGCTTAGTTATCTATAGATCAACCAGGAGCAGAAAGTGGGGATTAGTGTGTGCAAATGAAGCAAAAACATTTAGCAGAGTAGACAGAAAGGTAAAACGGGGTTTCTACCAAGAAAGGAAAAGTTGGAGCAGTTACAAAGAAATCAGCAAGGAAGATATGAATCGAAAGAGGAAAATTAAGGAGAAAGACAAGTTTTACATTTTCAGCTAGAGTACATGGTATAAGGTTGAGATTTAGGGAAATTTAAGATTATGGGATGGAGCTTCTCAAAGTCTAAAAATATCCTTTGAGAAGAAATATAAGTTTACTTTTTGTATCTGAAAAGCTGAAAGGGTAACACAATGGGAACTGAAATAAGCAGGAGGTCTAAGTAACCTCAAAGCATTCCTTTGAGGGATGACTATATCCCATGGACAAACTGATAAAGCACATGTGCAAGGATTCGTGTGAATTGATTTACCAAAACAAAAAAGCCTACTATAAACTTATCACAGACCTGGATAGTAAATAGTAGAGTGAGAGCTAGAACATGCTGAAAAGATTGTCCCTTTATCCCAGGCCACTGATCCAGGATGAGGAGAGAGAAGACATGCATTTACTACTTGTTCCTTAACTTCTTATTTTGTTGAAGACAGTTTGATATTTTCCTTTTTCTATATGGCGTTTTTAAAATAACATTGTCCTTCCCATCAGGAATAGCTTTCTCACATTTGTTTACTAGATTCAGGGGTTTTTTCTTTAAAGAAAAAGTTAAACTTTCTTAAACTTTTCTTCGCCAGGAAACTGGCAGCCTAAAATTAAAATATTACAGGCTATGAAATAATATTCATTAAAAATAAAATAGCTAACCTGTGTAAAAATAAAGTGATAAAACAGAAATGACAATTTCAGTAACTAGCTCTCCCTTTCTTTCAACTTTTACCCAAAATCAGGCAAAGCAGCCAGGCAGATTGAGTTGCTCACAGAATCACAGATTCATTCAGAAATCTATCTATCTGTCATTGGCTAGCTCAGTCTGTCACATAAAATTTGCTTGCAAGCAAACTCATAATATTTGCCAGCAAGCAAACTCACAAAATTAACTCACAACACACCATGTATGTAAATATTGAATTTTTTTATATAAAAAACAACTTCTATCCAAAATCAGGCAAAGCAGGCAGACTGAGTTGCTCACAGAATCATTTAGTGATCTATCTATCTGCCATCGGTTAGCTCAGTCTTTCAGATTTGCTTGCAGTGAGTCTGCACTGAATTTGCTTGCAAGCAAATCTTCAGTCCTAAAGTTCAAGTAGAGCCAAAGATCTAAAGACTAGCTGGAAAGCAAGAAATCCAACCATTTCCTGCTTCCTAGCTAATATAAATCTCTTGGCACAGCAGAACAGATGATGGTCGGAAAAAGGAAAAATAGCAACTTAGCAGACAAGTTTGCCGGGTAAGGAGTGAGTGGGCGGGGAGGGTTCCTGCGGGCCATGTGGGCAGCGCAGCCTTGTGTTTCTGCGCAGCCTGGATTAATTGCTTTGGGAGGGTGCTCTGGGGGTGAGATTTCTCTGCGGCCCATCAAAATTTTCTCACGGCCCACCAGTGGGACATGGCCCAGCAGTTAGTGACCACTGACTTAGAGAGTTGGGAAATGGGAGTACAGTTTTGTTCTGGTTCACCTTCTTCCTCCAAGGTTGGTTCTAATCGGCCTGGATAAAAAAATGAGAGGTTCAGCTTATGGCCACATTGTTGGTTTGCTGCAGAACTTGGTACTTTCATCACTCCTTTTTAAAGAGTGATGATGTGAACCTTCTTTTGCAGGGCCTGGAGGCTGTCAGGTTAGGGAGCAACTGTTATGTCCTGAGGACTCAAGGAGTTCTCACTCAGGTCCACTCACTTTACGTGGGCGTTATTCCCCCATTCCCATTGGTTGGCTCTCCCCAGCAGCCAGCTATAAAAGCAGGCTGCGGGGTCCAACCGGTTGCTGATTGCTGCGAGCCAGTTCCAGGCTTGGCAAGCACGGTCAGCCCTTTATTGTAAAATAAAGTATTGTTGCACTCATGCTCTGGTTCAGCCTCTCATTGCTCAAACAAAACACTGGCGACGAGGATGGGATGGCTACCAGAAGCACCTTGCAACCGCTGAGTCACTAGCCACCGATCCACAGCCCAGAGAGAGCGATCGGCTGGCGACAAGGAAAGCTGATCCGCAGCCAGAGAGAGCGGTCAGCTAAACGAAACGAGCGATCAAAAAGAGCAAACGCAGATCCGCAGCCAGAGAAAGCGGTCTGAGTCAAATAGTTAGAAGCGTCTGTAGCCGCTTGTTAGCCCTTCACGGGAAAGTGAAGCGCTGCGAGCGCAGCCGCTCTGCATTTGTAGCGAAATTCAAGCGGGTGTCATTTGAATTTCGAGCCAGTAGGAATCACAGCACAGCGCTGTAGAGAGTCACTAACGCCCACTTTTTTGGCGCGAATCAAGACACCTCCAACGGCTAGCAGCCAACGTGTTAACCCAGAGAGAGAGAAAGAGAGGTAGCAAAAACCTCTCCAGAGCTGATATCACTAGTAACTCACGGCGCTCGTAGTCCCAGAGAGATTTTTCCGCAGGTAGCCCAGCCGTTCCAGCACCATGAGTTCCAACCCAGTATTCCGGCGTTTAAACCAGACAAAGAGAAGTGGGAATCGTATAAGAACCGCTTCAATCATTACATCGATGCGGTCGGCCTGGCGGATGCGGGAGAGCATCGGAAAAAATCCTATTTCCTAATCTACTGCGGAGCCACCGTTCTGATACCGCTGCAGCACTCGTGGCGCCGAGAGAATTGAAAAGCGTTCCGTGGTCCGAGTTGCTTGAGATCCTCACTAACCACTACGCTCCCAGGCCTTCACAAATCGCCAGGAGGTTCACGTTCCGAATGAGGAAGCAATCAAGTAAGGAGACCATCAACCAATATATGGCCGCCCTCAGAACAGCAGCCCTTCACTGCGGGTTTGGAACATACCTGGAGGACATGCTCCTCGATCAATTAGTTTGTGGGGTCAAGGATCTCAACCTACAGAGGCGACTGCTAGCTAAAAAGACCTCAACCTCGCAAGCGGTAGAGGAGGCCCTAGCAGCCGAGCTAGCAGCGAACTCAGCCACCGAAATTCAGGGCCCAAGCGCCAAGCTAGCATCGTTCCCAGTCCATTCCGAAGAGGTGGAAGCGGAGGAAGCCTACAACGATGAGAACGATGTCCATCGCCTCACCAATGACAGACGGTCGCAGGTAGGGGCCAAACAAGAATACACCGGTCCACCCAAGCACATCACTCTGTGCCTAGCCTGTGGGGATCACATCAAAGGGCCACCTGCAAGTTTAAAGGAGCCGTTTGCAACAACTGCCATAAGAGGGGCACATTGCGAGAGTCTGCCAAGCCCCCAAAGCGCTGCACACAGACCCCCGTCCTCGCACTCGGGACCACAGAGGCAAGTATTAAACTGTCGCACGCACCGCCTCGCCAGGCGTACTTGCCACACTGTTAGTAAAATTTCTCTCTCCGTTTCCCTAGAAGGTAAACCGTGCCACATGGAGGTTGACACAGGGTCAGCGCTCTCAATAATCTCGTGGAACACCCTCAAGAGACTCCACCCCAGCCTATCTACTACCCGGCTTCAGAGATGCCAGTTCGGTCTGAAGGACTACCAGGGAAGGCCATTCCCGTGATCGGCAGAGGCAAGTTCTTTGTCAGTTTTAGAGCTTTTAAAGGCCACCTACCTCTAGTGGTAGTTAACGGCAATCTACCCACCTTATTGGGGCTCGATTGGTTTCCCCACCTCGGCCTAGGGTTAACAGGAGTCCATGCTGTCTCAACCTCAGACACTGACTCCTTATTCGCTGACTACGCAGATGTGTTCAGCGAGGAGCTGGGGGTGTTATAATGGAACCCCCATCTCGTTCACCGTTGACCCCAGGCAGTCCCAATCAGATTAAAACCACGTAGAGTTCCATTTGCTATTCGACCAAAACTAGACGCTGAATTGGATAAACTACTAAAACAAGGGGTCATTGAGCCAACAGATTTCGCCAACTGGGAGACGCCCATTGTCACACCCCTCAAAAAAGATGGTAGCCTGAGAATTTGCTCGGACTACAAGACAACAATCAATAAATATTTACAAGTTAGCGCCTACCCTGTGCCCGTCATTCAGCACTTATTGCACACATTCGAACCGGGCAGTATTTTTGCTAAATTGGACATGTCTCAAGCATATCAACAGTTCCCTGTTGATAACCAAACAGCGGAACTTCAGACCATCGTCACTCACAGGGGTGCCTTCCGATGCAAGCGTCTCCAATTTGGCGTAAGTGTTGCCCGGTATTTTTCAGTCCCTCATGGAGCGGATTTTACAGGGCCTCCCTGGTGTAGTACCCTACTTCGACGACATCTTGGTCTCGGCCAGGGACAGACCCCAACTCTTCCAGAGAGTGCGAGCAGTGTTAGAGAGGTTCAGACAGCATGGCCTCAGGTTAAAAAAGAAAAATGTGCCATTGCCACTAGACAGGTGGACTTTCTGGGTTATAAAATTGACGCCTCTGGCATTCACCCCTGGAGTCCAAGGTTAGGGCGATCCACGAAGCTCCCACACCGACCTCCAAAACGGAGCTACAAGCTTTCTTGGGGCTCCTAAACTTTTATGCATCCTTCTTGCCCCATAAAGCCTCAGTAGCCGAACCCCTACACAGATTACTAGACAAGAAGTCACCGTGGCACTGGGGGCACAAAGAAGACCAGGCGTTTAACGCCGTCAAATCACTACTTACGTCAGAGGCAGTGCTCATCCAATTCGACCCCAACCTTCCTTTAGTACTGGCAGCAGACGCATCCCCTTTTGGAATTGGGGCGGTCCTTAGTCACAGACTCCCCAATGGCGCCAAGGCCCCCATCGCCTTTTTCTCCAGGACGCTCTCGGCCACGGAGCGAAATTACAGCCAAATAGACAAGGAAGCCCTAGCAGCTGTTGCAGCCGTGAAAAAGTTTCACGAATTCCTTTTGGCCATTTCTTGAACTGGTCACCGACCATAAGCCCCTCCTGGGCCTACTGGCGGCGACAAACAGACACCTCAAGTCCTTTCCCCTAGAATGACAAGGTGGACACTTTTCCTAGCGGCCTATTCATACAAACTTATTCACCGCCCGGGCAAAACTCTATCCCACGCCGACGCTCTCAGTCGCTGCCCCTTACCCGCTCCGGCTGAAGACCCAGCTCCTGTCAACGCCATTTTTGAAATCACCCAGTTGGACCTGCCCATCACCACCCTTGACATCGCCGCTAAAACCAAGGCAGACCAACGCTCGCCCAGGTGCTCGACTGGGTGAGGAGGGTGGCCGGGAGGCAACGTCGATAACAAATTCGCACCTTTTAAGACTCGCATGCAGGAGCTGTCCAGTTTGCAGGGTTGTCTACTGTGGGGCACTCGAGTGGTCATTCCGACCTCGCTGCGTACCCGAGTCCTGGAGGCGTTGCACGAGGACACCCGGCATTGTGAGAATGAAGGCGTTAGCACGCAGCTACGTGTGGTGGCCGGGTCTAGACGAGGACATTGTCAATTGGGTAAGTTCCTGCAGCATTTGCCAGGAATCCCGTCCTGCTCCCCCTATCGCCACCCCTACCAGATGGGAGAGCGCCAACGCCCTTGGTCTAGAATCCATATCGATCTGGCAGGCCCGTGCATGGAAAGATGTTCCTAGTGGTCGTGGACGCTTATTCCAAATGGATAGATGTGGCGCAGCTATCCACGACCACCACACTAGCAATCACCAACGTGTTAACGCGCCTGTTCGTTACACATGGACTACCCGACTCCATTGTCTCCGATAATGGCCCACAGTTCGCATCAGTAGAATTCAGCCGTTTTGCTGCCAACCTGGGCATTCGCCACATTTTCACAGCCCCATTTCACCCTGCCAGTAATGGGTTGGCTGAAAGGGCCGTCAGGACCACCAAAGAGGCCCTCGCTAGGTTTGGCAGGGATGACTGGCACCACAAACTCGCACGGTTCCTGATGAGCCAACACTCAACCCCCTGTGCAGTCACCAATAAGTCCCCAGCGGAACTTCTGATGGGCCGGCGCCTGAGGACTGTATTGGACAGATTCGCACCCACAATACTGCCCTGACTCTCCCTCGCTTCTACGTCGGGGTTAGACATTTTGTTACAGGAACCGATATTCGCAAGGAATTTCGCCGGGGACCCACTTTGGATTCCAGGCGAGGTCATCGCCATCACCGGGCCGAGATCGTATAGAGTCAGGCTGGAGGATGGTCGCGTCTGGAGGAGACATGTAGACCAGCTTAGAAGGCGCCTCAGCGCCCTTGCCAACAAGAGTCCAGAGTCTCCAGTCGAAGGGGAGCCGCCTCATCCGCCGCCCAGCCACATCGCACCCAGTGACCAGTCTGCACCAGCGGTCGTTCCGGTCAGCCCAAACTCGGACAACAGCGCCCAGAGAGTTGACCAGCCTGATCCAACCCACGAGAGCCCGACCCCAGTAACCAACCGGTGTTTCCCGAGGATGCCCAGTCCAGAGAGAGTGTTGGCGACACTATGCCGGCTCGACCATCACAGACTGGTACCGAACAGACAGACAATGTTCCCGAGTTGCGCCGTTCCGGCGCCAACACAAACCCCCGTCTACCTCAAGGACTATGCATGTTCGCATCTGGGGGAAGGGTGTTATGTCCTGAGGACTCAAGGAGTTCTCACTCAGGTCCACCCACTTTACGTGGGCGTTATTCCCCCATTCCCATTGGTTGGCTCTCCCCAGCAGCCAGCTATAAAAGCAGGCTGCGGGGTCCAACCGGTTGCTGATTGCTGTGAGCCAGTTCCAGGCTTGGCAAGCACGGTCAGCCCTTTATTGTAAAATAAAGTATTGTTGCACTCATGCTCTGGTTCAGCCTCTCATTGCTCAAACAAAACAGCAACAGACTTCAGCTGTATCCTGAGGGGCTGCAGATGGGATTCTCTGTATCCAGGAGTTTATCATCTCTAGTCATGGATGGGGTTGCACAGACTGACCCGGTCATAATCTGAGAGTCCTCCTAGATTCACTGTTCCAACTCAAAGAGCAGGTGACAGCTAAGGTAAGGAGTACCTTTAGTTAACTTCATACTGTGCACCGGCTATGCCCTTTTCTAGATAGGGGACTCAGACATTCATGCTCTAGACATCTCTCGTTTGGACTATTGCAATGTGCTCTACCTAAAGCAGAGATGGTATTGAGCAGGTTTTGAGCAGTTCTGGAGAACCGGTAGCAGAAATTTTGAGTAGTTCAGAGAACCAACAAATACCAGCTCTGACTGGCCCCAACCCCCATCTATTCTCTGCCTCCCAGCTGACTGTTGCCCTGCACAGAAGAATGGAGCTGGAGAGCAGGTTAGTGAGGTGGGGAGGAAATGGGATTTTGCAGTAACCTTCCCCTGCCATGCCCTCCAAGCCATGCCCACCAAACCACACCACACTTCCCAAGCCACACCCACAGAATCTGTAGTAAAAAAAAAAATTGAATCCCACCACTGACCTAAGGCTATCATTGAAAATTATCCAGAACATTCAGTTGGTACAAAATATAGCTGCACAGCCAAAGAATGGCCTATATAACATGTTTACTGCTTGGGCTGCATTGGATGTCAGTCTGCTTCTAGGTCAAGGTATTGGTTATGATTTTTAAGGCCTACCTGGCATGACATTAGATTACCTAAGGAATCATATTCAATCAGTAAGGCATGTTATGGAAGGTAAAGAATTCCAACTGTGGAATCCAGGAACAGAAACTTTTCTGCCATTGCCTTCATCCTGTGCAACATTTCCTTCCAGAGGTGAGGCAGGCGTTCACTCTCCTTACTTTCCACAAAGTTATACAAATATGGCTCTGCAGACTTGCTTGTATATCAGACAGGAGCACATAAATGTGGGGTTGACTAAAACCATGAAACCCTTTCCCCCACCCACTGCCTTTTAATTGACTTGTAGTTAATTTTATATTGGTTTTTAACTCATCTTTGCCTTTTAAATTTTATATATCATTTTTATAATTTGATTGTATATATACATATCCTGGATCCTTCTGTGAGGAAAATGGGCAGTTTTACAAAATTGGTAGATAAATGAATCAGTTTATAAACAATAACTTTTCATCCCCAATAGCAACAGCATATGTGTGATAAAAGAAAGAAAGGCATTTTGAAAAATGAAAGTAGACATATCTAGATAAACTTGTGCCCAATAAATATTCATAGATAAACAAAAAAATGCTGAGGAGAATCTTCAAGAATTGCCCTAGCTGTTTTCTGAATAGGCTAGGGGAAAGAAAAGAGCTCATTAGGAAAAGCTTTGTTAATTCATTATGTACACTAACCTTTCATTAGGCTCACCTTCTCAGCTGTGTGCTTTCTATACTACATCATCATCTGTATGCAGTAAAGTAATGTTAGTTAGGAACTTAAAATTGTAGCCCAACATATCTGGAGGGCATCAGATACAGC
This sequence comes from Pseudonaja textilis, assembly GCF_049901715.1. Lineage (NCBI taxonomy): Eukaryota > Metazoa > Chordata > Lepidosauria > Squamata > Elapidae > Pseudonaja > Pseudonaja textilis. The sequence goes on along the minus strand of NC_142008.1, from coordinate 26,898,532 downwards.
CAAAGCAAGCACTCAATTGACCCACCTTGTAAAAGGGCAGTTAGCACAAATTTAGCCTCAAGCATGGAGCAGTATTATCAGTGATGCGTTTCAAAAAAAATTACCACCGGTTCAGTGGGCATGGCTTAGTGGGCGCGCTTTGCGCAGTTGCAGAAGCATTTTGACTCACCTCCTGCAATCCTGCACTCTCTCTGTTGCTTCAGCAGCTGCAACGCAGCAATCTGTTGTGCTGTGCAAACCAGCTGTGCTTCAAAAGCAGGACATAAAGGTTAGTATGGGAGCCTGGGCAGGCGGGCGAGCCCAACAGCACAATGTTGGAGAGAACTGGTTCAATCTCCACTGCTCATTGGCGCTACCAGCTCAGCAGAACCAGGCCGGACCCAAAGAATACCACCATTGAGTACCATTCACAGAAAAGAATGAGTTAAGAGAGAATACTTTCATTTCCAATATTTTCATTTCCAATTTTTTAGGGGCATTTCCAAATATTTAGACTGGACACACTGGATCATGTTGCTGCAAAGACAATTGAGCAGCTTTCCTTAATTTGACTCTGATCCTTCTAGCCTTTTGGAAGACCCTGAGGACATGGTTTTGCCATTGTGCCTCAGGATCCAGTGGAGGTATACACCTTACAAAATGGTTATACTCTTTGTGAGATATGGATTGCATACTTGTGGCAAAGCAAAGAAAAGAAGTGGAGGAAGGGCAGGGCAAGGCAGGAGAGGAGAGTACAAAAGGAGAATTTAGATCTAAAAAGGAGAGTTACAGAGTTCTTCTTCACCATGTGTTCCTCTTCTTCTATATTCTTGGTTTTATAGCATTTTGTGCATTCACAAATGTGATATGTAAAATTATATAAAATATATAAACCGCAGACTTCCTAGGGAAAATGTCTTCTGTAGCTCTGCCCATGAGCACAGAATTCCCTTTTGCAAAAGCTCCATAATAAAGCTCCTACATATTGTTCAAGAGTCTCCGGTTGTATGAAAACCTGAAAGGTTGATTTTTTATCACAACAAATAACCAGGAATAAGGGGGAGGAGCTTAAGGCAATTTCGTATTATATGTTTTTAAGGTTGGCCTGTTTCTGCTCTACTCATTTGGAAAGTTATTAAGATAATGAACCTTTTCCAAGAGAGTGTGCATAATACCTTAACCATACAGGTAAAGGTTCCCCTCGCACATATGTGCTAGTAATTTCCAGCTCTAGAGGGCGGTGCTCATCTCTGTTACAAAGCCGAAGAGCCAGTGCTGTCCGAAGACGTCTCTGTGGTCATGTGGTCGGCATGATTAAATGCCGAAGGCACACAGAACACTGTTACATTCCCACTAAGGTGGTCCCTATTTTTCTACTTGCATTTTTTACATGTTTTCAAACTACTAGGTTGGCAGAAACTGGGACAAGCAACAGGAGCTCTCTCTGTTACGCAGCGTTAGGGATTCGAACCACCGAACTTCTGACCTTTCTGATCGACAAGCTCAGCATCTTAGCCTCAACTTTAACCTTAGCCTTAACCATAAGTATATACTTTTGGAGGGTTTCCTTTCCACCTTCAAAATTACTGTAGTCATGGAGGACTTTAACTATCCTGACATCAACTGGGAAACAAACAGAGTAGGAGATTGAACATGTTCCTGACCAACTTAGCTGACAAGTTTGTCACCCAAAAGATGGAGATCGGAACAGCTATACTGCACCTAATGTTTACTAACATGAAGACGTGATAGAGCAGGGGTGTCAAACTCAATTTTTCTATGGGTCAGATCATCATTCTATTGTCCTCCTTAGGCTGATGATAGTGGGGAGTAGTAGACAGCAGGCACATGCATGCGCAGAAGTTGGCATATGCACACACAGGAGTCAGAAGGTGCATGCATGTGCAGACCCTTCCCCGCCATTCTGGCCACCTTCTGTGTATATTCACGCCTGCCGGGATGGCATGGGCTAGCTTGTGCATATATGAGGCCGCCAACTCCTGATAGAATGGACCAGGCCAAAGCTTCCTGGAGAGCCAGCTGCAAAGCCCCCTGTGTACACACATATCTGAAAGGCTCTGCAGTCTAGGGTTGCCGGGTGGCTACCCCCCGCTTGCTGCCCATTCTGCACGAGTCCTTCACCTCAATGGCCAGCCAAAAGTTCCATTCTCCATCCACTGCCCAACAATTAACGCGCTCCCCAGCCTGCTCCATGCCTTGCAGTGGCAGCAGCCTCCTCCTCAAGGAGAGGGTGAGATGGGACACACTGTGGTCACCAGGGAGCCCTGAGGCTGCAGCTGAAGTGGCCTCTGCTGCCAGGCACAGAGCAGGCTGGAGAGGGCGAGAATTGCAGGGCACCAGATAAAGAATTAAAGTTCAGACTGGCCACCCAGATAAAGAGCTGGCAAAGAGCAGGCAGGAAGGAGAGAGCAGCTGCCAGGCTGTGGCTGGGGTAGCCACCACTGATGGGTGCAGAGCAGTCTGTGGAGGGTGAGAATCATGGGGCAGTGGCCAGAGAATGGGACTTTGGGCCAGCCACCCAGGTGGAGCATTTGCGCAGTGGGGGTGGCAAGGAGGGGGCAGCCATCAGATAGCCCTGAAGCTGTGGCTGTTGTGGTCTCCATTGCTGGGTTGGGGAGGGTGAGAATCCCAGGGCAGTGAGTGGAGAATTCAACTTTGGGCTGGCCACCCAGGTGAAGGGCTAGCAGGTAGCAAGGACAGGGTCACTACTGGGCAGTTCCAAGGCTGTGGCTGGAGTGGCCGCCACTACCAGGTACAAAGCAGTCTGAGGATGATGAGAATCGTGGGGCAGTGGCTGGAGAATGGAGCTTCAGGCCAGCCACCCAGGTAGAGCACTGGCACGGTGAGGGTGGCAAAAAGGGGGTGGCCACAGGGTAGCCCCAAGGCTTTAGTTGGAGTGGCCTCTGCTGCCAGATAAACAGCAGGCTGGGGAGGGTGAGAATTGCAGGGCAGTGGTTGGAGAGAGGAAGCAGGCTTCTGACAACAGCAGTGGTGGCAGCTGCATTCCCTGATGCACGAGAAAGAGGAGGGGTAGGAGGAGGTGGTGGCAGCAGCCTATGGGGGAGTTGTTGGATAAAGCAACACTGGCCTGCCACCTCCTGTGCACATGCACACACACTGAGATGGGATGGGCCTGGCCTGTGTGTGTGCTGCCTCTGCACGCCTTTGTGCCTGCTGGAACAGCGTGAGGCAACCAAAGTGACACGGGCTGGCCCCTTACAATTTCCAGTACAGTCACGCTTGCCAGATCCGACCACATCATGGGCTGGATCCAGGCCATAGGCCTTAAGTTTGACACCCCTGTAATAGAGGTTGAAGTTGCCGTACCTTTGAAGAAGAGTGACCATGTCATATTGGAATTCAATATAATGTAAACACAAACAATAGAACATAATCCAACCTGTTTTAGACTTTAAAACAGTTGATTGTAACAAACTGAGCAAGAGCTTGGAAAGGATTCCATGAATGAAAATCTTAAAGGGGAAAATAACTCAAGAAGCGTGGGAAACTCTGAAAAATATAAATAAATAATAAATAATATGAATAAAGTCCCAGATTAGCTCAATACCAGTGAAAAAGAAAAACAAGAAATCCAAGAAGAAACCAGCATGGTTACACAAAGAACTCTCTGATAAATTGAAAGACAAAAAGGATAAGTACAAAAAAAGAGGGACACAACTAAAGTGGGAAGAGGGACATAACTAAAGAATACCAACAAAGAGCTCAAACTTGCAAAGATGAAATCAGGAAAGCTAAGGCTCCAAATTAAATAAGACTTGAAACAAATATTTTAAAAAATACTTTCAACCTATAAAAAGGAAAAAACCCAAGGAAACAATCTTAATAAGAGAAGATGGCAAGGGAGTAAAGTGCAGTAGAGAGAAAGCAGAGCTAACTTCATTCTTTGCATCTGTCTTCACACAAAAAGATAATGCAGCCCAACATGCCAAAAATATCACCATAAAAGACAGATTATGAATACAAATTAAAATAAACAAAAAAATGTGGTCAGAGAATATTTTGGTCTAGTTGTTTCTGGGACTTGATGGATTACATCCCGGAGTTCTGAAGGAGTTGGCAAATGTTATCTCAAAACCATCAAAACATATCTTTCAAAGATCATGAAGCATCAGGAAAATACCAGAGGACTGAAAAAGAGCTGATGTGGTTCCATCTTCAAAAACACGGGGGGGGGGGGAATAGATTTTAGGAAACTACAGACCAATCAGCCTAACATAAATACCTGGGAAGAGCCCAGAAAAGATAATCAAGCAAGAGATCTATGAACAATCGAAGCAAGCAAAGTTGTAACTAGATGCCAACATTTGTCAAAAATAGATTATGCCAAATAAAGCATACCTCATTCTTTAACAAAGTGATTAAATTAGAGGACCAGCAAAATGCAGTGGACATAGCATACTTGGATTTCAGTAGGGCATTTGATAAAGTAGACCACAATCTACTTCTTGATGAGCTAAAACAAATTTGAGATAGACAGCAGATGGGTTTATCACTGGCTGACAAATTGCATTCAGCCTGTAGTTCTCAATAGAACTACATCTACATGGAAGGAGGGAAGTGATGTAACCTAAGGTTCCATTTTAAAACCAGTACCCTTCAACATCTTCTATTAGAAAGTGGAATAGAAAGGGAAACTGATCAAATTTGCAGATGATACTAACAGGTATAGCCAACACCCAGAAGGTAGGCTCAAGTTTTCAATAGATTTGGGTCCTATCTAACAAAATGAAATTTAATGTATAGAAAAGTAAGATTTGATACCTTGACTAAAAAAGCCATTTGTACACGTAAAGAATGTGTGAAACTTGGCACAATAGCACTAACTATGAGAGGAATCTTGGAATCCTAATGGATAATCACTTAAATATGACCAACAATATATGACAGCAGCCAGGAAAGCCAGAGGGCTAGAACCAAGATCACGTGAAGTAGTAGTGCTGCTTTATAAAGCTTTAATAAGATAATACTTGGAATTCTGCATCCAGTTTTGGTCACCATGTTATAAAAAAGATGTTGAAACTCTGGAAGGAGTAATAAAGATGATTAGAGGGTTGGAGGCTAAAATATGAAGAATAGTTGCAGGAATTTGGTTGGTTTAGTTTAGTGAAAAGAAGGACTGGGGTGAAACGACAGCAATGATCCAATATTTGAGGGGCTCCCACAAAGAAGAGGGGATCAACCTAATTTCCAAAGTACCAGAGGCAAGAAAAGAAACAATGGATGGAAACTAATCAAGGAGATAAACAACCTAGAACTCAGGAGAAATTTCCTAAAAGTGAGAAAAATTCACCAATGAAATGGCTTGCCTTCAGAAGCTGTGAGTGCTCCATCACTGGAAGCAGCTGGACAGCCTCTTGTCTGGAATGGTATAGGATCTCCTGCTTGAGCAAGGAGGTTGGACTAGGACTCTAGATACCTCCAAAGTCCTTCCAGCTCTGTTATTTCTGTTACTGTTATTGCTGTGACTCTGTTCTGTGCTACTTTTTTACATCTAGTTGGTATAATTTATTTATTTTGTTTTAATTATGGTTAGGGACAATTAATTCTGCCAGTCTAATTATGGGGGCAGGATAGTTTTTACATAAGCTCAATATCTCTATACAAAAGTCCCTCAAAAGATTCAGGGGAAAAATTTTTAAATCAAAAACAATTCATTATTTTGGTGGTTTTTCTTCTCTTATTGTTCTTCACTCTATTCTTTGGGTCACACACGTTCCCAAATTATTAAACTATTACAGAAGAGATTTAGGAGAAACATTGCTTAGCTGTCATTTAAATTGGCAAGTCTGTTCGAATTTTGCAGTGCGTAGAAATCACTTTCCAGTCTTGAGTGAATGTGACAAATTATAATTAAACTACCTGAAAAAGGATAATAGTATTCTGAGAATCAACTAGAATAAAGAACAAAAGTTCAACAAGGTTGTTTTGGATGACAGTTACATCTGTGGGAAAAATAAAAATAACTAAGAGGTATGAAGCTGATGAGAAAATGAATAACTGAATAATGGCCTGAAGCATTAAAAAAAAAACCCTGAGGTTTAAGGTAAAAGTGGGCAATGGACAACTCCTAGTCTTTTTTGTAGCCTCACCTCATCCAGAAACTGATTACAGCAATTAATGAAGTAGAGCTGCAATTTCTAGTCATTATTTAGCAGAAAATAATTTAGAACCCATAAAGAATTTCACGTAGGCTTGTCACTTCTTAAAATAAAATACTCACACTGAGAAAACAATCATGTATATCTATCAGCGATCCCCAATTTTTCCACCTTTGCAGAGCAGCAGCAGGAGGAGGAAGAGGGAATGGTTACGAGCGGTACACGTGCTTATATAAGTGGAGCTGCATGCAGGCTCACTCCTGCTAGCACAGCCCGGTTTAAAACAGGCCAACGCCTAATAGTGGGCCATGGTCCCGGGATTGGGGGGCCCAGCTCTAAAGGAGAATATTTGTGGCTCAGGCTTAAAATTGGGGGTCCTTGGTGCTGTCTGAGCTTGGTTATTAGACGTTTCATTATCCAAACTAAGTACATCATCAATGCTTATGTTACCTAGTTTGGATAATGAAAGATCTTCAAGGAAACAACCAAGCTCAGAGCTCATCAAGTCTGCCCCCCCCATGCATATCTCCAAAATTTCAGTCTTAACTTACAGTAGCAATATACCAGCAACCAATCACAGCAGGGGTGGGATTCTACCAGTTTGCACCTATTCAGTAAAACCGGTTAACATTCTAAGCAGTTTGGAGAACCGGTTGTTAGAAGAAATTACTGGCCTAATCCTGTAAGGAAGGCAGGAAGGAAACATTCTGGTGTTGCTTACTGAAACTGCCTCTCCATTAAACCTTATTACATTCTTGGCAGGACTAGACTTCCTGTCTCAAGAACTTATCTGGAGTTGTTTTTCCTTCCTTTGCTGGTACTTTGCTTGTGTGGAGTGACCATTCAAAGTTACAATGGCACTGAAAAAAATGACTTATGACCATTTTTCACGCTTACGCGTGTTGCAGCATCCCCACAGTCATCAGAGGCCAGGCAAGGAGATGCATGTCTCAATGTGAGTGATATTGAGTTGGCCAGGCCCAGCCAATAACATGACCACCAAGCCATGTCCACCCAGTCACATGACCACCAAGCCATACCCACCAACTAAGCCACGCCCACAGAACCAGTTATTAAAAAATTTCAATCCCACCCCTGAATCACAGTATACATTGAGAATCCTAGGACTTTGACTGATGCTTTAAATTAATTTTACTTTCAAGAATATTGTCTCATTTTACCACTAGCTGAAACATAAAGAAACTTTTTTCTCAGATTACTTTAAGTCAAGCGTGAGTATAATAGTCTCTCCGCCTATAAAAGTCAGATTAGATGTGTATCTGAAACAATAACAAAATATCCAGTTAACTACAATGAGAACCTTTTTATGTCATGCTAAGTTCTTCCTCTGTAGTTTGCCTATCTCTATGGTTTTGTATCTCATTGTGCCATGCTGCTTCGTCTGTCTCTGTCAGTGAACATAGAGAATATTCCTCCAGCCAGGTCTCTGATGCAATTGAGTTCTGTCAGTAAAAGCAGGAGGGACAGATCTGCTAATGAAGACTGCCAAGCCTCCCAACCATTCCAGAAATCCAGGTGATCAGTGGCAGCAAAACTATCCTACTCCACAGGGCCAATAAGGAGCCATTCTTCAGTGTAAATAAAAAGCTCAGAGCACATTTTTAAAAACAGGTTTGAATTTTGCATTTGTAAATTAGCATAGGGCTCTTTCTGCATAGGTTCAGTTAAATTCTTTATTAGTTCATTGTTAGACCATTTGAATTTTGTTTTACTGTATTGCTTCTCTAAATGAGGTCCTCTATTCATGATCAGTTCCTTAGCAGCCATTCAAAGTTACAACAGACGCTCCCCCCCCAAAAAAAAATACTTATGACCCAGTTTCAAAGATACAGTTGCTGCAAGGCCCTGCAGTTTTACACCCTTACAACTGACTACTGGGATGCTGCAGCAGGACCCCATCTTTACCCACCCATTCTACCGAGTACTCGCTGGTCTTTGGCAGTGGCGTATTAACCATTAAGCAGACTAAGCACGTGCTTAGGGCCCCAGGCCCACTACAAAAACTTGTGTGGCTTCGTTTGTACAATATGTGCAAAGGAGGGGGCACCAAGATTTGTCAATGCTTAGGGCACCAGCAAGCCTTAATCCGCCACTGGTCTTCGACCTCCCCCAGTCCAGCCACTCAGCCACCCAAGGGAGCCTAAAGCCAGGCAGCATAGCTATAGGGAGCAAGCATGCAGGGCTGTTATAGAAGCTAGGCCTCAGCCTGCTTTCCTACTCAGCCACCAAGGGACTTGTGGGACTCAGCATACTCCTCAGCCAGTTCCAAGGCCCAGCAGCACCAAACTTACTTTTTTCTTTTTCTTTTTTAAAGAGAGGCATGTGGCCAATGCAATGCAAGGTTCAGCTATCCACAGACTGCCTCAGTGCAACCTTGTGCTATTCTGGAAACAAGTACTGCTGTTGCAAGTTGTAGGGGGCTCCATTTTTATAAGGAGGCTCCAGGAAAATGGACGGGTGACAGACCTAGTCTTAATAAAGCCACTGTTTATCATTAAAAAATGGAAGAACTTTCAGCAAAAATGTGCTTACGATTAAGAAATGGCAAAACAAAGTATGCCATGAGAGAAAAATCCAACTCAATTTTGCATTGAACAAATTGTCAAACAAACTGCAGAATTTAAAACAGTAAAAGACATCCATTGGATAAGCTGGATGTGGACTTATGACCATGTGATTTGCTTAACAATCATCATAAAAATGGTCATAAAATTGAATCAGAACACATGGTGATGATTTAAAATAAATACTTATGATCAAAATTCCAAGCTCAATTGGTATCATAAGTCAAGTAAAGATAATGAAAAGGTATCAATTCATACTGCATGAGAGCATGGAACAGTAATTTTTACCCGAAAAAAGGACATAAGGAACAGAATAACAGGGTTGGAAAAGATCTTGGATGTTTTCTAATCCAACCCCCTTCTTGGGCAGGAAACCCTATACCATTTCAGACATGTAGTTATCTAATCTCTTCTTAAAAACTTCCAGTGTTGGAGCATTCACAACTTCTGGCGACAAGTTGTTCCACTGATTAATTGTTCTAACTGTCAATATGATCTCACTGCCATGAGCATCTCTCTCTAATCAGGTTAGAGAGAGATCATCATGGAGAAAATGTATGTGATCACTAAGAATCAGCACTGATGGTTTAATGGTACATAATAAATCAATAAATAGCAAACTATTACAAAATACTTTTTGGAAATCATTCTGAAAAGTTATCTAAAATGTTGGTGTAGTGTAATTTCATTTAGAATATTTATGTCTTATATTTTAATGTAGAATTATTTACCATAATTATACATTATTTCATAATTTTTAGTTTCAGTCACTATATAAAAACCCAAATACCACTCACTCATCATGAAATATCCAGAACCATAAAGCCTACAAACTTGAAATTTGGCACATATGTTCCGCTTAGCTTCTAGGTGCTCGCTAAGAAAGGATTTTTCAAAATGACCATCAGATCAGTAGTATTTCTTATACAGTAATTAACACGTTCTGATGATAAGGAGTTCTACTCCCCCTCTCCACCTGAAAATAACTCTGTTGCCAATTGCCTTCCGTTAACATGCTCTGATGCTAAGGAGTTAGACATTGTATTTCCCCACCCCACCTGAAAAGAACCCTGTTCCATCTGCAAGTTGCCTCAGTTTAAACTGGCAGACGTTCCACTCCTTCACTCAGGAGTGGTCTGGGGTTGCTTATAGTACTAAATGTCAGCATCTCACCAAAATGTGTATGCCTTCCATCTATGGAACTGCTCCCAGACTCAAGATGGCGGAGCAACATTCCCTTGTGTGTTTCAATCACCAACCACCACTGAGCCAGTGGATTGTGAAATGAATTTCTCCTGGATAGCCCGATCACAAAGTTTCATCGGGTGTCCAGATAGTAATTATATAATAGGTGTGTCTTCCATATCAGTCAGATGTATAAATAATAATGAATAAACACAGTATTAGGAAGGAAAATATTTTTAATATGACTTATTTCAATATGAATTATTTGAAAAATTAAAGTCTTCCCTTAAAACTCCTGTAACTGGCTGAGAAACTATACTCAATATATAGGAACTACATCCACATAGAGGGAGGTGGGTAGTGGGGTACCCCAGGATTCGGTTTTAGGCCCAATACTCTTCAACATAAATGATTTAGATAAGGCGATAGAAGGGCAACTCATCAAATTTGCAGACAAATAACCAATACCCCAGAAGACAGGCTCAAAATGCAGATTTGAACTCTGGGCCCTATCTAGTCTAGTGAAAAGAAGGACTAGAGGATATGATAGCAATGTTCCAATATTTGAGGGGCTACCACAAAGATGATGGGGTCAACCTATTTTCCAATTAGCAGTGGAATGCCTTGCCTTCAGAAATTGTGGCCCATCATAGGAGACTTTTAAGAAGAGACTGAATAGCCACTTGTCTTAAATGGTATAGGGTCTCCTATTCAAGCAAAGGATTGGATTAGAAGACCTCCAAATTCCCTTCCAATTCTGTTATTCTGTTCTATGAATAATTCAGTTTGGGTTGGATATAATCTAGTTATCATGGTATTAATGGCTGGCATAAGGTAAACTCTGTTACTTGATGGATTAGGCAATGTGACAGAAAAAAGTGTATTTTTCCAATATGAAAGTGCATCACATAAAGATATTTTGACTATGCCAAGATGTATCAAGTAGCCTGTCATTTAGGGTTTTTTTGAACTTCATTTCCAGGCAATTTATTTTTATCTGAAGAGTCTGGAAAAGTCAAAATAAATTACAAGTGAGAAGTATATATCAGCCGACTCACAAAACACACACATACACACACACTTACTGGAGTTCTTCACCTCTTATTATGATATAAAATATTTTTTCAGATTATAAGCTCTCACAATCGAAACATAACAACTTTTTATGCAAAGGAATTTGTTAGTTGAGAAAACTGATTCCTCAGCTTGATTCATCCTTATGTGAAAACGATAATGTGAACATTAATTGCATAAGTAACATAACACAATTATGGCACAGATTAGTAGCTCATACTGGGTTTTGAAGCAGGTTACCAAAGGATAATTAGCCATATGAATACAAGAGCATGTGTTAGGTGTAAGGAGGAAGATCATACCAATATTACTCCAGAAATAATTAGAATTCTGGATTCTGTATAGATTTTGTTAACTTTTTTTTTCAAGCAATAGTATTATTGCTGCAGTCTGGGTAATAGAATATGAGAATGACTTGGGGGACGGGGCAAAGGAGGGATGCGGCATAGTCTGCAGCTGCATAGTGGGCAGAGCAAGGGGCTCAGAAGAGACCCTCCCTCAGACTGTGCAGGACTTAGCACGAGCACTGTAATTTCAGACTTGAAAGTTTCTATTAAGGTAGTCTAACAATAAAGTAGAATCCTGTCATCTAGTCATATGCCAGGTTTACCTGATCAGGCTGACAGTCTTTCAAAATCAGATTCAAATTAAGCTCCCACTTCTAAGTAATCAGTTTTGCCAGAAATAAAACTATTGACAAAAAAAGAACATAGTGTAGATAATATGTACAAATAGAAATTTGTATGCATGAAAAGTTAGACACTATCATTACAAACTCAGTAAAAATGCAGTAATTTCACAGTTGTGAAGAAGTCTGTGACCACATCTGCACCCCTGTTTTTTCTTTTAAGATTCTTTATCTTTAAATTGAGTTTGGCTTAAGCAGCCCTTCAAACTGAGAGTGTCTTCAAGTAGAGGAAAGCTTTATTTCCATCATATTATCAATAAGAAAATTTTATTCAAAGTGAGAATAACATTTTAGGGCCGTGCAATAAATCTATGGGTAAACTGGACTGTGAATCTCTATATTACCCCAACTGGATTATTAGCCATATATTTGGAGCCAATGTGTAAGAAAATTCTGGGGAAAAGCTGTAGTGAAGCAATTACAAGATTTATGTTTGTAAGCTATTACAATGTCTTTTGTGGAGTGGGTTTATAATACAGTAATATAATGGTGCACAAATATTGATATATTATTTAGACACAGACAATATTAGATAGCTAATACAGTAATTTCATCTTATTTTGCTGAAACAGATTTTTCAAATTTAATTATAGATACAAGAAATGGACACAGTTCTCCTATGCAGATAGTCCTCGGCTAATGACTGGTTGTTTAATAACCAGTTGCAGTCACAACAGTATTAGAATTGGTGTTTTATTTCTGGCCATCGTTAAATGTTGCTCTGGTCTCCCTTGATCATCTGACTGGCAATTGGCAAGCTGTTTGCATTTATGATTAGTTGCCAAGTGCCCTATAATCATGTGATCATCATTTGAAATCTTCTCTGTTGGCTTCCCCAGAAAGTCAATGACGAAACTGGTATCGAGCATAGGATTTAAGGTCTGTTTCCCCAGTACAGTGAGAAATTTCCCCTCCCATCTATGCAGAAAGGAGAATCTTCACACACACTGGAGGAATGGATCTCAAATCTGGCAAAAATGCTAATGGATGCCAGAGTTATGAACTATTCAGAACAACGGCGTTTGCTAGAATTTTCCTATTCCCCCAGGAAAGGCTCAAAATGAAGGTTTTGGAAAATCCGTAAAAAATCCATAAAACATCATCATTTTGAGCCACTCCCCTGAGCCTTCAGGAGGGAAATTTCTGGCTCAGCATTCCAAAAGGATGGCATTTATTCCAGATCTGAAATTTGTTCCTCTCACATGCCAAAGATTTCTCCTCTGGAGGGGAAATCCCTCAGTGTGCTGGAGGAAGGGACCTCAAATTTAACAGTGAATGTCATTGCTCTCCCCATTGTTCAGAAAACCCCTTATCAAATTGCATGATTTGGAGAGGGAGCTTCTGAACAATCGTGAAAAAGGGTCCCACTTGCAGGATGGAGTGAGGCAGTCTTGGTAGACAGTAGCTGCAGAGCAATAAAAGGGTAAGTGTTATGTTTTGCAGGGGTCCCCAGCCACCGGTCTGCGGACCGGTACCAGTCCGTGGATCATTTGGGACCGAGCCACCTACTTTGCTTCGGCGCCATCTTGTTCCGACACATCTCACTGACACACAGCTACAGGCTACTCAGGTGAGCGGCAGGAAAAGGGAGCTGGGCAGCCACAGACCAGCCATCTCTCCATCTGACGGCCTCGGCTGAATCTCTGCCTCCCAGCGCGCTTCCCCAGCCCCTTGCCAAGCGGGTTCTCCACCCCAGCCCAGCAGGACCCTCGCAGCCTTCCCCTCGCCTGGCCGGCCGGGCTCCTTGGGCAACCCGGCTGCCTCGTGCCAAGAAGCGCGCTGCCAGGCGGGGGTCACGCGGCGCATGGCAACACGCCACTGCCCGGCCCTGGTGAGGGAAAGCAGCGGGCGCTCCCCAGGGGGCAGCCTCGGCCCCGCCACCAGGGAAGCGGCTGCCCAGCTCCAGAGCTGATCCACACCTGACCGGCTGGAAAGGAAGGGTGTGTAGCATTGGTGTTGTGTGTGTGTGTGATTTCTTCGCGCGGAGCGCGGGGTCTCTTTTGGCTGGTCCCGATTTTTTTTTTCAGAGGGGAATATCATGCCTGTATTAACCATGATTATTAAATCCAATCCAACTTTGATTATAATTAAATTAAGTCATAACTAGCTTTTCAATGAGTGGAATATTCTCTCCATATCATGATCAAATGAACCAAGAAGAATGGCAGTCTACCAGCATCCATTTTGTGGCATCCAGATCCCACTAGAATGGGTGAAGACAAAATATTTGGGCTGTAGATATTTTGGAAGAAGGGGAATGTGTGGGGATGAGTGGGAAAGTGTAGCTATCTGTTTAACATTTTTAAAGTGAAGAGCAGTGTTTCTCAATTTTAAGAAGTCCGGAATGCTGTCTGGGTAATTTGGGGAGTTGAAGTCCACATAATCTTAAAATTGCTGGAGTTGAAAACACTGGATAGGCAAAGGGTTTCTTTGTACTTACATATGTTTAGTGCAATCCCTACTATATATATATGACAAATCTTTAAAATGTGTGGACTTGGACTCTCTGAATTCCCCACACACCTTACAATTGTTGAGATTGTGGAAAGCTGAAGACCATATGGGAGATCAAACCCATCCCAAATGTAAAATCTGAATTGCAGATTACTACCTTACAAAACGCTTTTGGAGAAAACAGATATCTTGCCAAACATATATTTTTGTTTGATCATGATCAACTGAATCATTATGACTTTATTGGAGTCTAGTCTTGCATTTATACACATTTTTAGTAATCCTCCAACATTGGTTAATTTTGGTGATAGTGTAATAGTAAATAAAATAAAAAATATAAATAAATAAATAATTTAAAAATAAATAAATAAATAAAAAACCCTAACCGGTCCTTGAAAAAGTGTTTCTGCATGAAACTGGTCCCTGGTACAAAAAAGGTTGGGGACCACTGACTTATTATATACATAACATATAGTTGTCAGTTGAAGTTCACATTCTGGTTCTCTGTTGGAGTGGGAAAATACTATCTCCTGATTGGTTGTTTGGCTAGTCAGTTTCGTATAAAAGGAGATGTGTCAGCCAGGGAGTTCTGTTGTCTCTCAGGTATATTGAATAAAGAGCTGTTAGGAATCACTCTGGCCTCACCTCCATTCTTCACCCAGAACTTAACACTGGCGACGAGGATGGGATGGGATGGAATGGAAACTGAAGTTTCAAAGAGATTATCACTGTGAGCTGACCCACTCAGAGCTGAATCACCGGAGCTGATCCACAGTTGCTGCCACTTCATTGACCATAGACTCCTCAACGCATATTGCCTGGGGCTCACACTGGTCTATGGCTGCACTACTGCCTTTTGCTCCAGCCTCTGAGGCATTGAACTCCTATCTTGCTCATTTTGACTGCTTCCTCAAAGCCAATTACTTTGCTGAGATCACTGACAATTTTTCCTAAACTTCTGCGGCCCAGATATCTTTGAGATGGCCAGGGCTCTCCTTGCTCTACTGGCCATTCAGTCTGTGCCATGGGACATGCTGCAGAGCAATCTATGGACTCATTATGCACCCAAACCTTCGCAAATCACATCAGGCTGAAGGTGAATACATCAACAAATATGTTGCCACCCTTTGGAAGGCAGCCCTGTATTGTGAGTTCAGAGATTCAGATGATACTCTCTTGGACAGTGTGATCTGTGGTGTTAGGGATATCAAGCTACAGGGGTGCCTCCTTGCAAAAACAGACCTTACTCTGCAGGTGGTGCTCGACAAGGCACAAGTAGCCAAGATGTCCAATCAGTCAACGGCTGAGATTCAAAAATCAAACAGCCCACCAGCATCGCAGAAACCAGTCACTGTGCACCATGAAGATGCTAACCACAGTGAATCAGCAGATGAGGATGATGACATCTATCACCTCAAATCCTCCAAGGGGAGGAATGTGGCCACAGAAAAGAGGAAACCAACATGTGTTGGTTGTGGCGGCAATCACCAACGAATGGCATGAAAGTTCAAGAATGTCATCTGTCAAAGATGTGAAAAGAAAGGACATTTGGCCCAGGACCTGTCATGCAAATCCAATGACAGCTACCACTGCAAGCCCAGAAACTTGCTCTGAAAGAATGCAGAAAAAACAACAGAGTCATGCTGTTTCACCATCTCCAGAGGCACCTGCAAGGCAGAAGCAGTCATTGGTCAAGCTAGCCTCTCCTCTTGCAAAAAGGTCCATGCCACCATCCTGATTGAGGGGTCCCCTTGCTGCATGGAGGTGGACATGGGATCTTCAATGACCCTTGTGTTTGGAGTACACTAAAGAGATTGGTGCCAAAAATTTCAAAAAGACAATTCCACCATATTCATCTCTGAGACTACCAGAGGAACAGAATTCCTGTCTTTGGAACTGGCACCTTTAGAATATCTTTCAGGGACTTCTTAGGCCCACTGTAGCTGCTCGTAGTGGATGGCTCTCTACCGAGTCTCCTAGGACAGGATTGGTTCTCCTCCCTGGGTCTGGAAATCATTGGCATCAACTCCATCAGTGACTCTGATATTGAGGCCTTAATCTCTGATTTTGCAGATGTCTTTGATGGAAACCTGGGCAGGTATATGGTCACACCCAACTCATTCAAACTTGACCCCCCAGGTTGCTCCAATCTAAATGAAGCCATGAAGAGTACCGTTTGCCTTGCACTCAAAGATTGATGAGAAACTTGACAAGCTCATCAGCCAAGAAATCCTGGAACCTGCCAACCACACAAAATGGGAGACTCCAATTCTGATCTCTTGAAGCTGGACAGTTCTGTTCGCACCTGTGCAGACTATAAATATACATTTAATAAAGCGCTACAGAAAAATGCATACCCAGTGCCCATGGTCCAACATCTGCTGCACTCTCTGGGTGAAGGTAAGGTCTTCACTAAACTGGACCTTGCCCAAGCCTACTAACAGCTACTAGTTGACAATGCCACAGCTGAGGGTTGGACAATTGTAATACATCAAGGAGCTATTAGATGTCGCCGGCAGCAATTTGGGGTGAGCGTGGCACCGGACTTTTCCAGAGCCTGATGGAGTGCCCCTTGCAAGGCATCCCAGGTGTCATCCCCTATTTCTATATCTTAGTGTCAGCGGCCAACAACGCCAAACTCCATGACCATCTGCGAGTGGTACTCGCCCATTTTCAGGAAGTTGGCCTCAAAGTTAAAAAAAAGAAGAGTGCAAGATCACTGTTCCACAGGTAGAGTTCCTCGGCTACCTTCTCGATGCTTCTGGGTTACACCCTACACAGGCAAAGGTCCAAGCCATCCAGGAAGCTCCCACACCCAAGAACAAGACCAAAACAGAAATTCTTGGGAATCCTAAATTTCTCTAGGGTCTTGTTGCCACACAAAGCTTCTGTAGCTGACCTTCTCCTTCACTTGCTTGATGGGGAATTTTGGTCCTGGGCCAGAAAAGAAGCTGCTGCTTTTCCACTGTCAAGGAGCTATTATCTTCAATCAGCCTCCTGGTGCAGTACAACGAGAATCTTCCCTTGATTCTCACCTGCAACACCTCTCTATTTGGCCTTGGCACCATTTTAAGCCAGTGACTCCCAAATAGAAGAAAGGCCCCTGATCGTTTTCTTCTCATGGATTGTCATCAGCTGAATGAAACTACAGCCAGCTGGACAATGAAGCTTTGACTGTGGTCGCAGGAGTCAAACGTTTTCATGAATACCTCTATGGGAAACCATTTTACCTTGTGACTGATCACAAGCCGCTGAGGTAAGCTGAGTGGATGGTCCAATCAGCAAAGGAAGCACTGGCAAGGATGGGCCTGGGGGCCTGGTAAACATGGATAGCCAAGCACCTCCTGGTCCAGCATGTCACACCAAGCTCCACCAGTAACAGGAGTCTGACCGAACTCCTAATAGGTCACCGTCTGCAGACTAACTTGGATCGGCTGCACTTGGACTACTCCTCAGAGGTCACTGCGGACTCAATCAGCCAGCTCTGGTCATTTTCACCATGCAAACTTGGCTATGCCCAGAACTACTCCGGGGACCCTTCCTGGATTCCTGCCTGGGTAGTGGACATTACTGGGCTGGGGTTACTACAGTGTGGAGCAGGAAAATACTCTCTCCTGATTGGTTGTTTGGTTAGTCAGTTTCATATAAAAGGAGCTGTATCAGCCAGGGAATTCTGGCAGTATTGAATAAAGAACTGTTAGGAATCACTCTGGCCTCCCCTTCATTCTTTGCCCAGAACTTAACAGTAAGTGAACCTAAGCATGTTGGGACCAAGAAAGGGCCCAGACCTCTCAGGCATGGTGGGAAGCCCATGCCCTCTCCCCAGTCAAGCATACCTGGGAGGCCTGAGCCCCTTAATGACAACAACCAGGAGAGCTGTGAATGTGGTCCTTAAACAAAATGGTCGTTTGTTGTGTCGTTTAATAACATCTTCACTCAATAACCAAGATTTCAGGCCCAATAATGATCATAAACTGAAGACTACCTATATTCAACCAAGATCATATATGTGGATTAGCTATATTTACTCTCTTTTCATTGGTTGAAACCAGGTATATTACAGTATAGAAACCATAGTGTTGCTCTATTGATTTTCAACAGTTTGATTTGTAGTCATGCATGCAGCCTGCCATTGGACTGGCAAGCTGCTTTCTAGTCTCCTAAATACTTGTCTGGAAAGAAGAACATAACACTTCTGAGTGTTAACCTATGAGGCAAAATCCATCTGTTCTTTGCACTGATACCATTTGAGATTTCTTATAAGAAACAGTACTAATAGAATATGTCCTTCAACAGTTCCTTTCTAAAAATGAATCAGTCCCACATGAAATACCTTTGCTTTACTTGATAATGCATACTCAAAACATTTTTCAGATGATATACAGTATATGTTATCCAAACCTAACTGTGACAAAGAAGAACCAGCCAAGAACTAGCATGGACTCATATTTTTAATGATAATTCCCATTTGTTCCAGTACCTTTTAACTGGAAAAAAAACGGTAAAGTTTTCAGGACCCCCAGTTTCTCCATGAAGCATGGGAAGCTCTGGGAGCTATGAGTCAAGAGAGGCCACATGGGTGCAATCCTGTCCAAAGCTTCCAACACCCTTTTATTCCAGGTCATGACCAGAGTTTCAGCAAGACCATGCAATAAAGGCCTCAAAATATTCCCCAATTCCCTTTCAAACCCATTTGAATCCATCAGTCATCAGGGATGAACAGCTCATGTGGGTCAAATCTTCCTGTGGATGGGGACAGCATAAGAGAACTTCAGAAGACCCAGGCATGATCTTGACCATAACAGAAAGGCTAAAGACACATCCCCCACAAGATTACATTGGCATTGCTCTTACAAGAAACTCCGGACTGTGGCCACTATTCCAAGAGCAGCTATGGATGACTAGGATAGGACTACAGCAACCACGGAAGCTATGAACTCCCAGGTTGCTTCTGAGGCCAAATCCAAGCATGGCAGATTTAATTTCCACAGGACTATAATTCTGGTAAATTCCAGTGCCAAGTACCCTTGTTCTCCTCTCCATCTGGCAGCAGATACATTGCCTATCTGGCAGGCTGGGACTTGCAATTTTCTACTACTTACCTAACAATTGTGGATTTCAATTAACAATGACAACTGGGATAGCAGAGTTCGCTATTGTTAAGCAATGTTGTTGCACTTCACAATCTCTTAGCAATGGAAATTTCAGTCTCAATTGCCATCTTACGTCAAGGACCATCTGAACACTTATCTGTACTATATTTTTCTCAAGTCTGAACATAGAATAGAATTGGCCAAGTGTGATTGTTTTGGTGCATATGCTCTCAGTGTACATAAAAGAAAAGATACATTCATCAAGAGTCAAGAATCATAAGGTACAACACTTAATAATAGTCCTAGGGTACAATAAGCAATCGAATCATACTAGGTAATGATCCTTTAAAATAACTACTGAATAGCCAGGATAATTTATAATTTGTAGCAATAAAATATAAGCAAATAAATGATGCTCCTGTCCCAAATGATAATTTAAATTAGAGGAATAGCCACAGTAATGAAAAAAATAAGCAATAAAACCATTGACCCTCAAAAGTTCTGATTAAAAATAAACATTTTAATGCATTTTATAAAGACAAAGAGAGTGATAGTCAAATACAACCACTGAAGGACTGCCTTCCATTGTCTAGGTAGGACTATAATCTCTTATTACAAGAACCAGTGCTTTAATTATTTTATTGTGTACTTTAGAAATGCTCAGTAAAATAGATGAATGAATAAATCTTCCTGGACTCTAGCTGTAGTCCATTATATTCTTAAGAAATGTGATTAACTACTTCAGGGTTCAGATTAGCATCTTATATTGAAAAGAGTTTGATTATTTAAGTACGAGTTAAATGATTTTTACTTCAGTATTTAGTATTATATAATATATTAATAGTACCAAGAAGTCCTTAGATCTAGACACCTTTTTTCTCTTACATCATAACAAGTGGGATCCAATTCAAAACAATTTTTAAAAACAAAATAAAGTTTGGCATGTGGTCTATGAAAAAAATTGTCTCTTGGTTCCCAAAGACAATCAATAAAGATAGCCCAACAAGCTGCTTTATAACCAGTTTAAGCAGTACCTTGTTTGTGAAGTCATATGAGATCACAACTGTATAAATAAAATGTTATCATCACAAGAGGCATCATTTAAACAGCAAACCCAACTATTTCTATTCCCACATTTTTGCTAAAACTTTACAAGAATAGTACAATTTTCATCACTTCTTATAATATGAATAGAAAGATGGAAGAGACTGAATTTGTGTGAGTTGAAATAAAGAACAAAGGGAAAGCAGAGTGCTGAGGTAACGGCCAACAGTAGTAGTTAAGAAATATAACTATGGATCTCCTGAATTATAAATCATTTGGCTATGAATATATGAAGACATTCATGATGTCTGACACCCATCTCAGACCCAGTGCTCATTTATATTGTTTTGCTATTGCTTAATCAAACACAATGTCTCTGGAAATGAAAGTCTTAAGGCCTAATTAAGATGTTTCTGGGAGATAAAAAGAGCTGGAAATGCTTGGAGAGCCAGAAGTTTTTGAACAAGTTGAAAGAAATTGCCTCTTTTCCACAAACTTTGCTCCAGGCAATATAATTAAACCGAAAACATTATACAATATATGTCCAGGGGAGGGAGCTAAAGTAAAGTTAATGTGAAATTCTGAAAGAGAAAGTCAGATTTGCTATCTAAACATTTCTTCCCCTGCCCATCAACACTCACATAATTCTTTAAAATCTTTGTTTTCTACAGAGATTCTTTCCAATTCTATGTCACTAAAGAATTTCTCACTTTTGATCTGTTCTATATTCAATAGTAGATCTTTTTAAAAATCATGGTCTTTCTGTAAAATATCTAGCCCAGAGTGAAATTAGCCCTCTTAGTTTTTTTACTTAAATCATCAAACCTTTTTTAAAGTAACAAAAAAATAATAAAAATCTATTGTTTGTTGTACATGATTATCAAAATACAAAGTGCACCAAACTTTATAAATCCACTTAGACCATACCAATCCTTTTTAATTAATTTAGTTTTGCTATTTCTATTGTGATAGCTAGCAATTTCATATTTTAAGAACCAATGTTTTAATAATTTTATTGTATACTTTATAAATGCTCAGTAGGACTAATGAATAAGTAAATCTTATCTTACTTGCTTTACTTTAGCTATAGTTCACTTATATTCTTAAGGGATATGATTAGCTCCTTCAATTTGTTAGCATTATATTAACAAGACTATAAATACAATTAATGATTTTTATTTTAGTATTTAACACTATAAAAGATGTTAATACTATTAAGGAACCTTGGGGTGTGTACACCTTTCTTCCCTTACATACCACAACAACCACAAACCAATTAAAAATATTTTTCAGAAGTTTTGGATTAAGCGTATGAGAAATGTTTTCACTTAGTTGCCAAATACCAAATTGCTAAAATAGCCCACTATGTTACTGTATAAGCAGTTTAAGTAGTATCTTGTTTAACAGGTCATATGAGATGCAATCATCATGACAGACTTCATTTAACAAACAAGTCATCTACTGGTATTAAAGCCTTTTGCCAAAACTTTTACCAGAACAGTGTAATTTTCACCAGTACAACTTTTGTGAATAGAAAGATGGAGTAGACTGGATCTGTGTGGGTTGAAATAAAAAATAAAAGAGAAAACGAAAGGTGAGATCAGGTTTACCTTCTACATTTGTTCTACAATTTATCTGCATTTAATCCAGTGATTGGCAACCAGAGTTCTATAGACATCCAATATTGATGTACGAAAAATAATGACAGCAAAAATTCATTTTAAAAAACCCTGGTGACCTGCAAAGTAGAGATCCAGCCTCAGATACTGTTATTTATTTGAATGCTTCCATGGCCAACATTAGCACTTTTAGAAAATGCAGTGTGAGTGATTGCATATCAATGTTTTATTTAGAAGTGAAATTTCCTGATGCATCCCCCTTCCCCCAATAAAGATAAAGAACATATAATCTAGTAGAAGACATTCTGACAGCTAAAGTAATAATGGACTTAAATCTTAAATTTAATTTTAAATATATATTAGACAATCTATGTGACCCATTGAAATGGGCTAACCATTGGGTCATCCTTTCAGAAATATTTCTCTAACCAGATTCCTCAATGCCTTCAATAAGGGCAGAGTTCTTTTTCTATGTTAGCCTATTTGAGGTAGGTTTATTTAAAAATTGTTACATTGTGATGCACCATTTCACTCAACTGAAGGTTACAAATGGACAAATACAAGAGTTTTAGTAAAATATTAAAAAACCCAGTACGTTGGATCATTTTTATTTCGCATGTTATATTTCCCTTCCCCTCATGACCCTCAGGTTCCTTTGTTGGAGGGGGGAACAACAGAAGCCATGAGCTATGAGGAAAACTATATCCTCTCCCTCCATTCTGAGATGTCCCCAAGAATCTTTTCCCTCTAGAGAGAAAGAACATTGCCTGCTGACTTCCTGGACCCTCCAGCCAGCTCTACCTGACTAGCAAGGCATCCAAGTAGCTTACTCATCCTCTCCTAACTGGCCATTACCATTAAGAGATTTCAAATTTTGGCCTTGATTCCAAAACCACCAATGGTTGCTCACCCTTAGGGCCTTGCTACCAGCCAACTGGGTGCAGAGGCCAAAGAAACCTAGAAAGAGGGTGGAATTATGATCCTTTCATCTTCTCTTGTACCACAAACTCTGCATGTCTAGGAAATGTAGATGACATGATGACACTGAAGTGGCCACAACTTTCCCAGATTTCATTCTTCAGGCATCATGGATCCTGGCATTCTGTAAGTTAGCCCATTTCAGCCCAATTTACCCTACTGAACATTATGAATAGACACAAGAGATTTAGTAATATATAGATCAATGGATACAAAACTTTAAAAAAACTGTCACAACACAGCAATGGACAGAATTATGGACCAAATGCATAAAATGTACTCCAAGGTTAAAAGATAATTGGTACAAAATGTTTTACAGATGCTACACAATTTCATCAATAATCTTCAAGATAAATCATATAGTAATAAATGTTGGAAATACCAAAAAAGAAAACATTTTATCACATGTGGCGGACTTACTGGAAATATATATATAATGGAGAATATATGTGGGCTCAGAGGTGAACAGTGGAGATCTTGGTGGTCTCTGAGCTTGTTTGTTTGCTTGTTTTTCTTTTGTATGCATTTTTAAAATCTTTGTCCATAACCTTGAGAATAGCTCTTTTCAGTTAGAAATCATTCTATAAATGTTGCAACTCCATATATTCATGCATGAATGTTACAGTTAAGAAAAAGCAGTCATAAATGACAATGCAATCCATTTGGGGAGGTAGAAGAAATAAAACAACAACACAGAATTCATGGTGAGAAGTTGTTTTATGGGTGAATGAGTAACCGGGAGTTTACTGAAGCATAAAAAGTACATTTTAAAGCTATTAATTCTGACACTGTTGCAGAATAACGTTGATTGAGGCAATTCCTTTGTCAAGTTTAATAAAAACAAATGTGTTGAGACTATCTTTTTTTTCTATCTTCTTTTGAAGAGCCCCTGAGAAATCTATGCTTTTACCATCTAAGACCAGTTCTGGTTGCAAGGAAACCTTCTCTAATCTGCTTTGTACCAGATGCATCTGAACAGATCCTCATCCTCTCCAGTGAGTGTCACCCTTGAGTATAATACAAAAAATTCTATTATAATAGATTACATTAAGGTACAACATGACCTCTAGGAGAGCTTGGCTCTTTCTCATGGACAGTGCTGATAATAATTGGCGTCATAGAGCTAGTATTGCATCAAGCCATGCATATTTTGTCCTAGGTCCAGTTCTGGGGGAAAAGTTTCTGATATGAATTTATCTACAAAAGTATTATTTTATAACAGCATGTTATCTAAAATTATTTTACAGTATGCATTAGGCCCAGATGTTATTCTTTTCTTTCATATACCTGGAACAACATCTAAAGCTACCTCACTAGGCTCAAGGTTGACTCAGCCTTCCATCCTTCTGAGGTTGGTAAAGTGAGGACCCAGATTTTGGGGGGGAATTATGCTGACTCTGTAACTGCTTAGAGAGGTCTATAAAGCACTGTGAAGGGTATGAAAGTCTAAGTGCTACTGCTACAACCTCTAGAAGTCAAGATTTTAAAAAAAGAGATAAACTTGAGAGATTAACCAAATGCATAAGCATGAATAGCAGTAGCCTTTATGGAACATTTATATTAATATATTAAATGATTCAATCACAGTTGCATGAATATTAAGGATAAGCTATTGCTTTTACATCTTGTTCATGGGTTTCTTAGATATGTATAGTAAATGGCAGTTTTTGGAATTATGATGCTGAAATAAATAGTTGTTTGGTCTGATCTATTAGGATTATTCTTTAAAAGATAAATTGAAATCTGATAAATTTGGAGAACTACTTGCAAATTTCCCTTATTTTGTGTGATTTGATCCTTCAATAAAAAAAATTACAGTCCAAGTCACTATGTCTAACAGAAAGCAGTCCTAGTATAAAACCAAATAGTATATTCTATTCTATTTTATAGATGGCTTAAAGTGTGACAATCACATCAAACAATAACTCTCCCAAAGATATATTTTGTAGAATAAATCTAAAGAATTACAAAAAACAAAAACATTAGTTAACGTTACACTATCATTCTTACCTCAGACCACAGTAAGGTCACAGATACTCTCAGGTTGGTGAGACAAGACAAATCACAAGTCTTTGCTTTTGATTTATGAACCATCCTGTCTCAGGCTGATGCTTTTCTTATGACATGGGGCTGTTTCCAAAGCAAGACATATGGAAAGGTTTGTGATAAGTCATCCCTGTCATCATAAATGAACATCCAATAGACATATTTAACCTGTTTTGGATTAATGAAATTTTGCCTTCTGGGAATTTCAGAATCACTGGAAGGGAGCTGGCATATAATATAGTAGCAGCAGTAGTTATAGCATTATCTGCCTTATCATTTAAGATTGGTGGCTTGTTATAATCCTTTTAAACTGAAATTTTTTATAATTTATCAACAATTATAACAGAATATAAATTGTGCTCCTACAGTCCAGTCTGTGCATTATTCCACCCCCACCCCACCCCTTTTCAGTTCAAATTGCCTTCTTCTAGCAGTTTGAGGAAACTTTGGAGTAAATGAAGTAGATCTTAGTTTTAAGTGACTCATAAAAGATGGACCTGGTAAATTCCAGATATTTTAAGGAAAAATGAAAGGTTGCTTTCTTTGAAGTTTTTAAATAGATGTACACTTTTTGAAATCTTTGGACTGGGTTAAAATTGATAATTTCATTTTATTTATTTATTCAATCTATATACCTGCCCATCTCAAACCAGAGACTCTGTATGGTAATTAATTACAAAAACAATTAACACATTTTAAATCTAACACAAAAAAATAAATTAAATACAAACAGGAACTACGACATATTATAATCCAAAGGGTGCTGCTCAGGAGCACTGATATTACCTAGTTTGGTAATAAAATGTCTGCAAATAAACAGCTAAGCTCTGCCCTGTTCAATCCTACAAATATTCATTTCTATTACTATTATAAATGTATTGGTATCAAATTAGCCAGAAAATAAAGTCCTTTATAGACTTATGAGTCATGACCCAAACACAGGCACATAGCCAGGTCTTCAAGGCCTTCCAAAGGGCCAGCAAGGTCTGAGCCATTGTAATTTCAGGAGGAAGATGTTGAGAAAGCAGGTGCTATGGCAGAAAAGGAATGCCTTAGGTCACTATCTGCTGACATTTCTTGGCTGGTGGGACGGTGGAAAGGTAAAAATGATAGAAGAGGATAACCCAACTCCAAGTCAGGCAACCCATCTCCAAGTCATGAAAATCTTTAAAAATAATAACCAGCACCTTGAACTGCACCCAGAAACACTCTGGAAACCAATGCAGTGGTATTAACATGTACCAAATAACAAACACCATTTATGACTCATGCAGTTACATTCTATATCACCTGAAGCTTCCAGATGCTCTTCAAAGGCAGCCTCATCTACGGCAGTAGTCCAAATTAGAAGTCATGAGGGCATCATACCTCATTGTTGTAGATCACAGCTGTCAAACCCACAGCGTCTCATTGCCATCATGTGACATATCATGACAGTTTTTCCGTTCACGGAGCTGATGTGGGCTGGGCCCACACATGCCACATCCAGCCTATGGGCCGCCACTTTGACACCCCTGTTGTAGATGGATGATATTGTGGCGACTTAAGTGTTGGAACTTAACTCATAAAACCTGGAAAATGAAGGACTACCCTACACAGAAAGGGTTTTCTGAGATATGTGGTTGGCTGGAATAAATCTAAAGCTTTTAAAACAGGGCAGAATATTCAGAACAGTCTTCTCCAAGTTAGGTGCTCTCTAAATGTGTGGACTTCTCTGATTTGGCCAAGAGAGTTCTGGAAATTGAAATCCATATCTGTGAGGTGTCCAAACTGGGGATCCCGGCCTGGTCTACAAACTCACAATGATTTGTTGGAGCAATGAAAAGAGGAAGTGCACATTTTCTCCTATAGTTTATTACCACTTTATACTATTCTCTATTTATTATAGTTATAATATATATTTACAGAATGGTGGTTCTTATTGTGAGTTGCTTTGAGATGCAACAGAAATTTCTCTACATTAAAAATATAGAAAAAATATAATAAAAGTAATCATTAGATATTTTGTGAAAAAAAATAAAAAGCTATAATTGAAAATAGAAAAAAAAATCAGATCAATGCTTCAGTTTCCCTATTTTGAGATTAGCAATAAGACTCTCAAAGAAAAACTATTGATGTCAACTTCTCCGTTTCATTCTGCTTAGCTTTTGAACCTGACTGACTCTTTCTACTATTGGGAAACTCATTTTGAAAAGGCCTTAAATTTGGCATGGGAGTAGAGGGAGAGGGGTATCCTAGAAGGTATTGAGGATCCAAGACATCTGAGGCCTTCTCTGCCCTTTCTTGTGGCCAGAAATAATTTTAGCCTGAGGAATCAATGTTGTATGTTTCTGCCATACCAAATGAAGTAGGCCTCTGTTTGTTGCCATAAAATCTATGCACTCTGGGGACTAGAAGTCTGACACATTGACACTTTCTTGCTGAAGCAGAACTAATTTGACTTCCCAGAATGCAAACAGATTTGATCATGGTGATGTTTAGCAAAAAAAAAAAAATACTAATGGTAAACAAGGTAAATACAAAGAAGATAAAATTTAACAATGATGCCAAATCAGCATTTTTGGAAGACAGAAAAAAATGGGGAAGGAGAGAATTGGTCCTTGGGCTCAGAAAAACAAAGAATAACATGAGATTTGCACGAAGTTCATAATGTCACAGTGTCCTCTGGAGCACTGCAAACTATTAGAAATAACCAGATGATCCTGGATCATTTCCATCCAACCTTGATTTTGTTTTGTGTGGATGTTTAGGTGACATTTGTTCTGAGCATAACCAGCATATGCTTACAGTTTTGCAGTTTAAAATATAACAGATTTTCATATTAAGAAAATACTTGTAAGCTTGTGTATTTAAGTAAAAAGAAGATATAAGTTATTGAAAATGGTCTATTATTTGTTGAAGATGCATTCTGAAATTATGTTTTGATCTGTATGATACATTTTGCTTTATAGAAAAATTGTCACATTAAAATGTTGAGATAAGGTCATGGTTCTATTCTGATTTCAAAGTGCATCCCTCTTCCAGGGCAAAGTAAGCATTTTACTTAATTAAAAAGAATATCCAACCCGCTAATAAACATTTGATTGAGCTCAAGACATTTTTATAATTCTGACATTTCTGTTCCAGCAGTAGAAAGGCAATCAGTAAGCTGACCTCTTTTATTATGTCCTTCCATTTGATCAGCAAATATGTAAAGATCAATATTAAGACTATTAAAAATGGTAATAGTAATTGTTTGAGTCACAGGAAGGGTAAAGGGAAACCAGGAGACAAGGGATTCTCTTGTATTTCCTGAGATAATATTTTGCTAGGGATAGAATCTAAATTATAAATGACAAAATACCAAGTTATTGATACATATTGTTAGGAATGTAAGTCACCTAATAGTTAGTTGGGTTGGAAAATATATAAACCACGATAGACATTTTAATACTGTCTCTTTAAGAGAATGCTAAAATTGTAATTTGGTGTGGTTCCTCAAACGGCCATAAGATGAAGCCAGAAACCTGGCTTGTTCTGTTCTGTTGTTCTGGAGAGTATTGCCATCCCTATTGATTGTTATTCTTGGAGTTGATGTAAGTCTGTTACTGAACTGTTTTTGATACTGGACTTTGTTATTTGGATTATCCCTGGACTGAAAACTGACTGCTTTAACTGTGAATGACTTGGACTGCTTGTTTGGACTTTGCTTAACCATTTACTGGAAGTAAAAACCTACATTTTACTGGAAATAAAAACCTACAAAAACCTACTATACAGTGTATCTGTGTGCTAGTTATTCTTCACCACTCTCACTATGTCTCCCTGTATGCGCTCATTCCCCTAACTGGGAATTACCTCAATACTGGTTATGGGCCCAGGCCATACCAGGCTCAGATAACTGAGAGTTGGTGTGAATACACAGTACCTTATACAGACAGCTGTTTATTGTTTAATTGTGGGTTACTATCCTGGTAAAGATGGCACAAGACACTTCAACAAGTCTATCACTGATTATCCAGTTGGATGGAACAAACTATGTTTCCTGGTCTATGAAGGACAGTCTACTTCTATGTAGAGAAGGGTTATGGAATGTAGTTCAAGACCCCCTGAATGTAAATGCTTGGGATCCAGAAAACGAGGACAATGCCAAGAAGCTTGCTGGCTTTAAATGAACCAACGAATGAGCTCTTTGTATAATTGGACTAACACTGAGTGACCAGCATATTCGTCTGCTGCTAAGTGTTGGGAGAATTTAAAGAGGATTTATGTTCGTGACAGTGTAGGTGCACACATACATCTTACACGTAAACTGTTTAGAGCACGTCTTCTGAAAGGTGGAGATATGTTAGC
The DNA here is from genome assembly GCF_049901715.1 of Pseudonaja textilis. Classification (NCBI taxonomy): domain Eukaryota; kingdom Metazoa; phylum Chordata; class Lepidosauria; order Squamata; family Elapidae; genus Pseudonaja; species Pseudonaja textilis. Next base: position 26,869,315 of record NC_142008.1, on the reverse strand, counting down.
TCATTTGAACTTCATGAAAAGAACTTTTCAAGAGCTACATGAAAAGGAAGTGATATTTTCACAGCTGCATCAAGTTTGCATCATTCTTTCCTCATTGGATGAAAGTTATGATGATTACGTATCTTCACTGGAAGTCCTGACCAAAGATGAACTAACATTGACTGCGCTCATTCTCCTAATGGGGAATTAACTCAATACATATGAGAGAAAAAGGAAAAATAAAATGAAGTTTTCTGCCTCTCCAAAAATGCAAGTGCAGCATATTTACAGTACGTTTTGATAGGAAAAAATAAAATGCATGAGTAAAATTTGATGAGGAACCATCTAAGCATATATATAAAAAAGGATCTTAGGTCTTGGAGAGTAACAAGCTAAATAGGAGGGGGGGGGAGAAGAGAAAAAGGAAGGAAGAGAGAGAAAAAGAAAGAAAGAAAGAAAGAAAGAAAGAAAGAAAGAAAGAAAGAAAGAAAGAAAGAAAGAAAGAAAGAAAGAAAGAAAGAAAGAAAGAAAATGCAAACCTGAGGTGCACTGACAAAAGTATATATGTGATAATCAAGGAAAACCATCGTTCCCTTTCACTCTGTGTTAGCCAGTGTATCTAGAATAGTGTACTTCATATTGGAACCATATTTTAGGAAGGACATTAACCAAGTGTAACATGTTTTTCATGGAAGGAAGATAAGGAAACTGCAAGGCAAAACTGATGAAGAATAGTTGAAGGCAATCAGAATAATTAGCCTAGAAGAAAAAAATAGAGAGTGGGGAGATGTGATAGGTGTCTGCAGGTATTTGAAGAGCTGACGATTGGACTTCCAGTTGCTCATCGTCGATGTCAGGGCAAAATCCACGATCGTGTGCAGTTTCACTTCGAGTTCACTTGTTGGAGGGTCCCAATCGAGACCAGAACCACCCTGAAGGGGTGATGAAGAAAGGGGGAATCACTTGGAGGATTGAGGGGAATCACAACTCCCCTCCCTGACATGAAAAATCCCTTCCGAAGGCAAGTTGCAGCAGTCTAAAATGACCACCATGAAGACAAGGGGCAGTCCAGAAAACTAAGATTGTGCTGGAGTGGAAAAGCAACAAGTGGAGTGTGAATCAGGCAAAACACATGGACTTTAAGGTACCCTGGTATTAAGAAAAAAAAGGACTATTTGGAGGAAAGTGTGTAGAGTCAGAGACCAGAGAGAGTGAGAAGAAAATTTGAACTTTTAAAATTGACTTGAACTATTGGAACGAATTAACTTGGAGGAGAAAATTCAGAGGGAAATATTTGACCACAAAAGGCTTGGAAATTAAATTGGATAATTATTGGATTTTGGCATTAAATAGGCATAAATAAATGCTGGAGTTGAATGTATTGAAAAGAAATAATAGCTAATAATTGAAGTTAATAAAAGTTTTATAATTAAAAAAAGAAAGCAAATTGTTCACTCTCTTCACTGGAGGTATTTAAACAGAGTTTGGGGTGCCATTTATTAGGAATTTATGCATAAAAAAGCAAGAATTATGCATCCAAAAATCAAAGTAACAGACAGAATAGCAGAGTTGGAAGGGACCTTAGAGGTTTTCTAGTCCAACCCCTGCTCAAGCAGGAAACCATATACTATTTCAGACAAATAGTTGTCTAATCTCTTCTTAAAAACCTTCAGAGCTGAAGCACCCACAACTTCTGGAGGCAAATCATTCCACTGATTAATTGTTCTAATTGTCAGAAGATTTCTTCTTAGTTCTAAGTTGGCTCTCTCTCCTTGATTAGTTTCCATCCATTGCTCTTTGTTCTGCCTTCAGGTGTCTTGGAGAATAGATTGAGCCCCCCTCTTCTTTGTGGCAGCCCCTTGGATATTGGAACACTCTATCACCATGATGGTGAACCTAAGGCACATGTGCCACAAGTGGCACGCAGAGCCCCCCTCCGTGGGCATGTCAGCCATCACTCCACACTGCTCATGTGCATGCCTCCCACAGGCCAGCTGATCTCTGGCCCACGTGTGTGGGGGTGGGGTCTTCCCTGATCTCCGCAGTTTCCCCCCAGCACACCATAGCTTTCTCCTGCATTTCTGCTTCCCATGGTTTCCCTGATCTCTGCAGGTTCCACCCTACGCAGGTGCCACTCCATGGCAGAAATGCAGGAGAAAGCTAGTGTGCACTGGGCGGAGAAACTGCAGAGATCGTGAGGTACTTCTGTGCCCCATTTTGGGCCTGAAAAGCCTCCTGCACCAACCTGGAAGCCAAAACAGGGGGCAGGGGGTGGGGCATATCCATGAGTGGGTGGGGTGCATGTGCAGGGAATGCATGCATGGGGCAGGGTGCATGCTTGGGATGCTTGCATTGCATTTTGGGGATTGGGGCACGTGTGCATGCATTCACTCTCTTGCACGCTCTTTGGGCACTCAGTACCAAAAAGATTAACTATCACTGCTCTATGATGTCATCCCTAGACCTTTTCATTAAACTAGACATATCCATTCCTCCAACAATTCTTTATATGTTTTCACCTTTGGTTCCCTAAACAAGTATGGCCCTTCAGTCCACTAATTAGCTATGACTCTCATAAACATTTCTTCAAAGAATATGCTGCTGCTTACTTCTTTTTATCCAGAGTTCTTTCCCAACATCTAAATACTATCCCCTATTCTTCTAAATCAGAATATTACTTGTTTGTTTAAAAATATGTGTTGTGATTGGAAGGACCAATCCTGTTAGGAACTTTGAATCTGATGACTGTTAGATCATGGATTGACGTCAGAACCAGGAAACGTTAATCTGATGGGCAAGCCAGTTAATTAGCACGTTACTACAAAGAGCTCTGTCTGTTTGAATTTCAAAGGGGAGTCCTAACAGTTTTGCCTGCAGTTTTGAATGAGGACGTTACTGCAAAGAGCTCTGTCTGTTTGAATTTCAAAGGGGAGTCCTAACAGTTTTGCCTGCAGTTTTGAATGAGGACGTTACTGCAAAGAGCTCTGTCTGTTTGAATTTCGAAGAGGAGTCCTAACAGTTCCTGTCAGCAGTGATAATAAATATTTTGAATGAGGACACATTTGATTTGCAGGACCGGCCTGAACCTTCAACCTCCTCTGCTTCTCAATCAGGTTATCAGCCGGGAACGGCTGACAATGAGGAACTTATGGAGACTTCAGGTGAAGGTAATAATTTAGATGATTGCTGGGTGGATGTCAGAAGCAGGCGTCTCCTTACGAGAAGAAACCAACAGGAGCACAGGAGGAGGGCAGATCAGTAATTAGACTAATTATATGCTGCTCTATAAAGGGAGAGAGATGACTTTGCACATTGTCCGGAACAAAGTGTTTGTTTGCAAGGAGAACCGAAGATTTTGGCTTGGAGGATTTAAACCTGAAATATCTTGTTGGGACTTGGATTTATTTCGTTGGAACTATTAACTTGGACTATCTTGTGGAGGCTATCTACAGCTGTTATCAGTGAAGATTCCTGTTTGCTGCCTTTATTTGTGAGGACTGCTGCTTTCAGCCTTATCTGTTTATTTTGGAAGGTGGGACATAACAAATATGTATATCTATTCAAATAATAAATACAAAAATTAAAAACAAAAACAGCTTTGTTGTATTTTAATATTAGGTATCAAGGAGGAAATCTGTACTTTTAGATGTAGGGGATACATAGAATGTATATCAGCAGTATAGGGTATACTGAAATGAATACTTGGAAACAAAATTAAATAAAAACAAAAACACTGATACTTTTTTATGGCCAACATTTTGAGGTTGCTAAAATTCATCAGTGTTCAGTGTTCTTATTTAAAATTTTTACATTTAATGGGTGAAATTTCCCAGACTTAAGACAGAAGTTTTCATGAAGTTTTCATGAAGAGTACACTTCATATTGAAATATTTTAGTGCGCATTTATATCAACTCTGCATTTCATTGCAGATAGAGGCTCCTTAGGAGAGTAGCTTAAGACAGATTTTTAGCAAGATCGTGAGCAAATTGATTGCTTGTCAGATTATTTTTAACAGATCCTAAAATAGGCTTTTATTTGTTGCATGAGAAGTGAAATATCTTAAAGAAAAATCAGAAGACTGATTGCCTTTAATAGCAATAGCACATAAACTTATATCCTGCCCATAGCACTTCACAGCACTCTCTATCCAGTTTACAATGTCAGCATTTTGCCCTCAGCAATCTGGGTCATCATTTTGCCAATCTTGGAAAAATGGAGGCTAAGTCTATCTTGAGCCCCGTCAGGATCAAAATCCAGGCTGTGAACAGAGTTTGCTTGCAATACTGCACTCCAACCACTGCCACACCAGAACAGTGAACACTGATTTAGAGCATTAGCACTAACCAGTGACTTGATTTTAACAAGAAAAATGGCTGGGCAAATGTTATGTAATGTCTTCTACATTATTATCCTCAACAATATTTGCAAAAGAAAGCTGTTTTTTACTTGTGAATAGAAATTAGTTCTTAAATCCTAAATCAGCTTACACCATTATTATGCTAATTAGTGACTTAAAGCAAATTAAGTTCACATAAATAATTGAAATGAACAATATTTCATACTGAGTTTAAAACATCATGAAATAGTGTTAACACTATCATCTAAATGAGAATTAGAAAAAATTTTCAATTAATTTTATAAGCACATTTCATTTATAATTAAATTCAATCAGAAATATGTTCTTCTACCCAAATTCATTCATTTGGGGAGCTCCTTTTATTAATTTATTGAAATGAATGTGTCTTTCCATATTTTTATCCCAAAGATGTCCATAGCATACTAAATCATATTTTTGACTAAAACATACACCCATTTTTAATTGTTATTTCAAGTGTTTTTAAAGGTACCTTCTATAATTCCAGTTTCAGATTGTTTTATAAAAAAAATGAAATCAGAAAGTTTTATTATTATTTTACTCAAGCAAAATAATCATACAACTAAGGGACTTTGGGGCTTGATATGAATTACTCTAACACAGTTGATGGCTTGCATTGGTTCAGGTGCATAAAAATGAACATTTCAAGAGTTTCAGATAAGATACCAAAATTTGGTTTGGCATTTTTATGTCCTCAAATGATTCCAAATGGAGCTAAAATGACAATTATCTGACGGGATGCAGCAGATTCAATGAACTATCTTTCTATCCTAATATTTTGTCTGTAAAGAATGTATAATTAGGAATACTTCCTATACTCAAAGAGCTGATCTTGACTTCCTCTTAGCAATTAAAGTCCTGTTCTTTTGTTTAAAAAAAGCTAAAGCCATTTTCTCGCTGCTTTAATTAAATTATATTTAGTAAAGGAGGGATAATTACAGTAATTTTGTGTACTGTACCTTTATTGGCGAATAATTTAGCAAGCCTTTTACTAATTCATACAATATTGTAACTGATGTAGTAATACATTTTGAAGTTTAAGGGGATCATCATGGGAGTAGTTTAAGAATATATATAAATTCTCTCCATAGCAGTTCTTGGAGTAGAAAAATCTTGCAGTAGTATGTTATATCTTATATCCTCACCAACAATGTGATCTGCTTATTTTGCTTTTTCTTGACAAAAACTGTTGTGGTTGTTTGCTATGTAACCCTATCCAAATGCAGTTTAGTCATTAAAGTATTCTTCAAGAAAATTTTGTATAAAGTATTGGTTGTTATTTTCTTGCTGATAGAAAATAACAAATAAATAATAGAAGCAAAACACACTGAACTATAAAAAAATAACTTTTTAGCTTTTGTCATTCACACTTTGAACAACCTTGCAAAAATGGTAAACAAGAATTGAGGAGTAGAATGGAATGGAATTAGCATGAGCTGCTGCTCTTAGTTTTCCTCTCAGCTGCTGCATTTGCTTTGGGGTTGACTTTTTTTTTTAAAGAAGAATGGCTGTTTAAAGTTTTCTGCATTGTTTTAGTGGTTCCTGGCATTGTTCTTTTAGGATGTACTTCCCTCACTTTTTTTGAAAGCCTCTAGTGATGGAGCACCCACAACCTCTGAAGATAAACTGTTCGATTGGTTGATTGGTCTCACCCTTAGGAAATTTCTCCTTAGTCCTAGGTTGCTTCTCTCTTTGATTAGTTTCCATCCATTGTTTCTTGTTGTGCCTTTTGGTGCTTTGGAAAATAGATTGACTCCCTCATTTTTGTAGAAGCCCCTCAAATTTCCTGACAGAACAATTAATCAGCGGAACAACTTGCCTCCAAAAGTTGTGGATGCTCCAACACTGGAAGTTTTTAAGAAGAGATTGGATAACAATTTGTCTGAAATGATGTAGTGTTTCCTGCCTAAACAGGGGGTTGGACTAGAAGACCTCCAAGGTCCCTTCTAACTCTGTTATTCTATTCTAAATATTGGAACAGTGCTATTGTGAATTGGACTAAGAAGAAATTTCCTAAGGGTGAGACCAATCAAGTTGGCCATGCCCACCCAATCACATGACCACCCAGCCACACCCTCCCAGTAATTAGGGCAGAAAACCAGTTGTTAAATTATTTGAATCCCACCACTGGCACAAAGCACATATATATGTAACCAACTATGAAGACAACAATGCAATAAATGCTTCCAGACTTTGGGAAGGGAGGGGGGAAATTCATATACTTACATGTTTTGAGATCAATTTTTTGGATACTTCTGAAAAGCAATTTTCTAAAAATATCATGACACTCTACTCCATTCCTCTTACATAAGATTTCCATTATGGCCCTTTAAGTAGAGTTTTCTGGTAACCCAAGATCTGAAATTGATATTAGCATATGATATTATATGCAGTTTCAGTAAGCATGAGAATGATAGAAAATACAATAAAGTATCTAAAGCATCTATTTAGCTCTAAAATAAGCATATATTCTTGTCTGTTCAACTCACATAAATTATATACTGTCCTATTTACAGATGTGTGTCTTTATGGATTAAGTCTGTGTGTTTGGAGAACATAAAATACATTAAATTTTACTCGTAAAATTTGTTAAAATAAACTGGGGAATGCTGGTGTTGTAATGCTTCATTACTTTATTTATCATAAGAAATGCAAAGGAAATACTTCAAATGTCAAGAAAATGCTGGGTGTTGTGAAGTAACTGTAAAGATTAGAGGCCTTTATTTTACACACATTCAATTACCATTTACTTCAAAAGAAATCATGTGCTTTTATCTCTTAGCAAATTGCTTCTGAATAGATAAGTAGAGGAACTTAATGTTATTACCAAATTAATAAGCACTGAAAACTGGATATATTAAGAAAATGGTTCATTTTGCTACATATATACATTAGGCAATATCTACTGATGATGCCTGCTTTAGTTAAATGTGGCTAAGATGACACTCTGTTAAACTGTAATCCGAATTTAGATACTTGCAGGATATTTGCTGTTGAGTATCCTCAACATAAAAAAAAAATCAACATCCTATGAGCTATACATAAGCTTTCCCAGATAAGATCCTTGCTTGCATACAAAGAACACCAGTTTATACAATGGAGTCCAATATTATTGTTGATCTCCCAATTCTTGTCAAATATTTTTCCTGATTACCTAGTTAGAAAGAACTATTGTAATCACTTGACTCCTTTCCCTAGATAAAACAAAAACTAAAAATCAGCATAATTAAGCTTATCAGTAAAACTTAGCAATTAATAATTACAAGTAAACAAAAGTTTATTTTACAGGCCTTTAAGATACTTATTTGATATCCATTTCAATGAATATTTATGCCAAAAAGGAATTTGAAACTAGACAAGGATTTTGTATTAGTGATTGGTACAAAATTCTGGTCTTCCTAGTTAGAAATGGAAGCCTATGCTAGAGAGAAATTCTATAGCCAAGGAGTAAAAAATAATTAAAAAAGAAAAGTGAGATATTTGAATAAATTCCTAACAGTGTCAGCAGATGGATGATGGAATAAACTCTGGTCTTTAGATATGGCATTAAGGGAGGAGCCTTATGATAATCTGTCAGTGATGCTGCAGTTGCAACCTGCTCTGAGCTGGGGATTGGATAAGCTTATCATTGTCACAGTATATTCTTGCTCTTGAATCCCAGAAACAGGGGATTATAATGGGAGCTTAAAGTATATGATGGGAAAGGAACCTGTGAATTCCTAAGATAATTTTTTTTCACAAGTACATGGTTGAAACAGCCTGGAGTCATCTATAAATATTCTTGTAATATCCCAGACCAGCACAATACCACTGAGAAAGAAAAACAAGAAATCCAAGAAGAAACCAGTATGTCTGCAGGAAGACCTCTCAGGCAAATTGAAAGAAAAAACGGACAAGTTCAAAAAATGGAAAGAAGGACATACAACTAAGGCAGAATATCAGCAGATAGCCAGAATCTGCAAAGACGAAGTCAGGAAAGCAAAGGCTCAGCATGAACAAAGACTTGAAACAAGTCAAAGATGATTTAAAAAGTTTCTTCCAACATATAAATAACAAGAAAAAAATCAAGGAAACAGTCGGTCCATTAAAGAGAGAAGATGGCAAGGAAGTAACAGGCAACAGAGAGAAAGCAGAGCTGCTTAACTCATTCTTTGCATCAGCCTTAATGCAAAAAGAAACTGTAGCTCAACCCACCAAAAACATTACTGTAAAAGACAGACCAGAAATAAAAGTTAAAATAAGTAAAAAAATAGTAAGAGAACACCTGTCTGATCTTGATGAACACAAATCACCAGGGCCTGATGGATTACATCCCAGAGTTTTAAAAGAGCTGGCAGAGGTCATCTCAGAACCACTGCACCATATCTTTCAAAAATCCTGGAGCACCAGGGAACTACCAGAGGACTGGAAAAGAGCTGATGTGGTTCCCATCTTCAAAAAAGGAAAAAAAAAACAGACCCAGGAAACTATAGACCAATCAGCCTAACATCAATACCTGGAAAGATACTGGAAAAGATAAATCAAAAAATAGATCTGCCAAAATCTAGAAACAAGTAAAATAATAACTAACAGTCAGCACAGGTTTGTTAAGAACAGATCATGCCAAACAAATCTTATTTCATTCTTCAACATAGTGACTAAATTGGTAGACCATCAAAATACTGTGGACATAATATATTTAGATTTTAGCAAGGCATTTGACAAAGTAGACCACAATCTACTTCTTAGTAAGCTAGAAAAAAGGTGGATAGATAGCACCACCCTTAGATGGACTCACAACTGGCTGATAAACCATACTCAACAACTAGTCCTTAATGGGTCTACGTCTACATGGAGGGAAGTAAGCAGTGGGGTGCCACAAGGTTCTGTCTTAGGCCCAATACTCCTCAATATCTTCATTAACAACTTAGATGAGGGAATAGAAGGGGAATTTACCAAATTTGCAGGTGATACTAAGTTGGCAGGAATAGCAAACACTCAAAAAGATAGTCTCAAGATCCAATTGGATCTTGACAAACTAGAACATTGGGCTGTATCTAACAAAATGAAATTCAATGTAGAGAAAAGTAAAGTCCTACACTTAGGCAAGAAAAACCAAAAGTACACATATAGACTGGGTGAAACCGGGCTCAATAGCAGTAATGTGAGAGGGATCTTGGAGTCTTAGTAGACAACCAGCTAAATATGAGCCAGCAGTGTGCAGAAGCAGCCAAAAAAGCTAATGCATTAACGGAGGGATCCAATCAAGATCAAGTTAGGTACTAATACCACTCTATAAAGCCTTAGTAAGACCACACCTAGAGTACTGCATCCAGTTTTGTTTACCACATTATAAAAATGTTGAGACTCTAGAAAAAGTACACAGAAGAGCAATCAGGATGATTAGGGGACTGGAGACTAAAACATATGAAGAATGGTTACAGGAACTGGGCATGGCTAGTCTAGTGAAGAGAAGGACCAGGGGAGACATGATAGCAATCTTCCAATGTTTGAGGGGTTGCCACAGGGAGGAAGGGGTCAAGCTACTTTCTAAAACACCTGTAGGCCAGACAAGGAATAATGGATGGAAACTGAACAAGGAGAGATTTAACCTGGAAATAAGGAGAAACTTTCTGACAGTGAGAACAATCAACCAATGGAACAGAAGTTGCCCTCGGAAGTTATGGGAGCGCCATCACTTGAGACTTTCAAGAAGAGATTGGACTCCCATCTGTCAGAAATGGTGTAGACTCTCCCATTTGGGGGGCGGGCTTGGACTAGAGGTCCCTTCCAACTCTGATCATCTGTTATCTGCATAAGAGAAGAATTCTCCTTCCCTTTGTTAAAGTAACAATGTCCCATTCTGCAATTCGCTACAAAGAATTCTGGGAGTTGAAATCCATATGTCTTAAAGTTGCAAAGGTTGAGAAACACTGCTATAGTATCTTCAAGATGCATAAATATCTGATTTTGTCACCTCTAATCTTGAAACAAGGTCAAGTGTCCTATTGTAGGTGCAGCCAGTAGTGTGTTTAAGGGTGTTGGCATGTGGGCACCCCAATTGCTCTATTCATTTCCCAGCTTCAGCAATTTCTCTTGAAGCATTGTATTCCCCACCCCATAAGCATTTTGTCTGCTGGGTTCCTTCAGTACCACTCACCTCCCACCATCACTTCTATTTTTAGCATCAATTCCTCTCCATTTTTTTCAACTACTTTGTTTAGGGAGAAGAGGAAGCCCTTTTGTGAAAATTTATTTTAATAACATTTTAAATATTGTCACTATTTATCTGTAACTGTATCTTCTTATACAGCAACATTGCTTTTTGTCTTTGAGGTATCCAATAAAATATTGATGTATCGTATTTTAAACTATTTTTCCTGGTTTTCTTTTTGCCAGTTTCCTAATATTTGTGATTTTCAATGGCATCCCTGCCTGTCCCCTTTAAGGAAGATATGAGGTTGCCCAGCAACTAGCCACTTTCTAATGAATAGTTGTAACAAGTTATGTTCCTTTCTCACTGAGACTTTCAACCCTGACTCCTTCTGTGTTTCTAAACATATTTTAACTGAGAGCTACATAAATGAAGTATGGGAAGAGGAGCAAAGAAACTGGAAAATTTCATACATAATTCTAAAGACCCCATCCCATTTCTTCTCAAATGACACATATGGTACATGTTTCATCAATAATTGGTGACATGCTGGAAGGGGGTGGGAAATTTGTACTATCAGACTTGCAAGATTGATGCCAGGCACAACCACATGAGCTAATTCTACTTTATTATAGGGCTACGTGAATAGAAAGTTGCAAGTCTGATAGTACAAATCTCCTGCTGTCTCTTTTACAGCATGAAATATTACGGAAGTTCTTGTCTAAGTCTCTTTCTCTGCTCATTATGCAGCTGCAGGGTGATCCCTTACCTGATTATTCCCTAGGCAGCAACTCTCCCTAAATCATTCCCTTACATCATTACATTGCAAAAGAAGGAGTGCAGTTATTTTAGAGTGGCTTCTATTATGGATCTGAAACTACAAGCAATCTAAGAAATAATAAAATTTTCTGGAAACATTGTCACAAATAAGAATTTTGTTTAGAGTTTAGACAGCGATGATTAAAGAAGATTATTAAAAACTACTGTTTACTAATAAAGAAATGGTTAAGAGAAAGTTATTTCAGCCAAACGGATATCCAACTTTTACATCCCTACTCAGATTATAGGAGTTGGGTATCCTAGCTATGTGGTCTCCAAAGGTAAAGGGACTGGGATATTGTCATGGGGGAAATTAAAGGAACCAAAATGATATTTGCAAATACAAGTCAGTCCTTCTCTTTTGCATGTGCCCGGTAGATAAAGGCAAGGCTTTGGTCTGTGGTTCTATCTTTTACTTTGATCCTTTTAAAGAGATAGCCTTTTCCTCTCCTTGCTGAGTCAATACAGATTTGTCCTCTTTCAGAAAACCAAATCCTCTGGTTCCAAACCAGAGTGGTGAAAGAACCAGTGACCAGGTCATCTAGCCAGCATAGGCCCAGGGAGGCCTGGGTTTGTTTGCTTGCTTTGATGCCTTCAAGCTAGTTTTTGACTTTGGCAACTGTCTAAGATTAGATTCTCCAGTTTTCTTGGCAATGTTTCTTTGGAAATTGCCATTTGTCATTGACTCCTTCCTGGGGCTGGCCCAAGGTCACCCAGCTGGCTTTATACCTAAGGTGGGACTTAAATTCAATTTCCTGGTTTCTGATGGTTTAATCACTGCACGAAACTGGTTCTTCCTAAGTACTATATTTCTCTGATATCTGGAAGGCCATTATATTCTCGTTTAATTTTGTCACATTACACTGAAAATCATGCTAAGCTTTCTCTCTTCAGCTGCTTCAGAAGAACAGGTGGATGCAAGAAAGACTTGGGGATGGGGGAGTCAAAAAAGAAAAAATGGAAGATGAAAGCTACAAACATGCAATCAAATCTGGTTTTATGTACATTGTAACACATATAAAAGATAGGGCTTTAATCTGATAATTGGGCCACTTTCTTGAGCACATCCCATTCATACCCCCATAGACCCCCTGGTTGGATATCTCTTTATGAAGTACCGTGTTTCTCATATAATAAGGCCGGGTCTTATTTTTTTTTGAGCCCCGAAAAAATGGCTAGCCCGTCTTTTCAGGGGTGACTTAATTCTCCCCCTTGCTTCTTCGGGTGGGCGGCGACGGCTTAGACGTTGACCTCGGTGTTGGTGGGGCACTTTGTATCGGGGTCAATGCAGGCAGCACCATATCTGGATGTGCAACAAAAGTACTTCCTAATGGCAAGCCCCCCCACCATTCCCCCCATTTTGCATGTTTTAATATAGGTCTTAATTTGGGGGAAGGGGCTTAATTTCATTTCATGCCTATAAAACATGCTGGGACTTCCTATTGGGGGAGGCCGTACTGTTGGAGAAACAGGGTAGAGTGGTACAGTACATTTGTAAATGAAATCATGTTTCATTCATACCACTAGATGGCACAAAATCATATGAATGGGAAAAAAAGATAATCACCTGATCTAAATTATTTAGATTGTTTGTAAAATTGTATTTAGTGGCATTTTCCATTTAATCTTTTTTTTAAATATTGTTAATTGCCAAATCTCTTTAAGTTATGGTTTCTCTGAGGGAGATCTTAGATACATAATGACTCTTGGCTATTACAAATGCCTGGCTGGTTCATTTTGCTTTTATTAAATAAATATAATTATGACTATGCATGAAAAATAACTTGAGAAAAAGAAATATAACTTTGATTTTTACCTGAGCAAAATACTCAATTTCTTTTAAGAAATCATTTCTAGAACTTTTTTTTGTAGCATATAACTATATTTATGACTATCAATATTTTATGGCGTTGTCTAGCTTTCTATTATATATTACATGATAATCTAACATTTACCTGAATATTACTTATTGACAGATTACGTTCTTTATTATATACTTGCCATAAAGTCTGCCCTTCGGCATTTTGCATTTTTAGATGACACTGTACATTTTCCAGGTAAGCACTTTCTTTACAGAAGAATTTGCATCATTTGCTAATGTATAAAAAGGTCATGTATCACTATTAGTTGTTCTATAAATGTAACATGGTTGGAATACATTCTCTTAAAAATTTAGCTGTGACTTTACAAAAGTTTTGTAAATTTTGCTAGATGCCTGCATGACCAACATGGCCAATGATTACGGATGTTGAGACTACCATTCAGACTGCCTCTCTTGCTTTAAGCACATATCAGGTTTAATTGTTCTTGCTTCTTATAATATTATTGCAATTATTTCTCTTTGATCCTGATACTATGTATTCATTCCTCTTTCCATTAGCTTACTTTTTCCTGTCAACAATCCTGAAATGTGGGTAAAAATATATAAGGTTCCAGAAATTTCAAACCAGACCCTTTTATTGACAGAATCCAATAACTTTGTTCCCTGTGCTACCCCAAAGTGGCTTTCTGCAAAATGGTATTATTTATCTCTGCTATTCACAGCCAAGATCTGTACATTGACTTCTGCATTGATTGTATCAAAAGTAAGTCACACAACCCACAACTCCACATCCAACCCTACCTCAGCCAACCCACCATCACTCAAAACTAGGCACGCACGCTCCTAACTACCTCAATTCCAACTACAACTAGCCTTAAATGCAAGCTACTCAATGCAAGAACCCTTGTGAATAATATACCTGAATTTCTCCTCTTACAAAATATGGCTAAATTCAACATCATATTTGTCTGTGAAACATGGCTCAATGCATCTCTCCCTGACTCCATTACTACAGTAAGAGACTATCATGTTTACCAATCAGATCGTGAAATCCGTAGAGGAGGTGGTGTTGCTATCTTCTATAAAAAAATCTTACATCTAAAAAACATCCAAGTTACCCAAGAACTTGCTCTTCCTGAGACTATCATCTGTGAACTGTCTTTAAATATCACATTTCAGTTCTAACTATGTTACAGAGCCCTTGATTATGACATCGAACATGTAAACAAGCTAAATTCACTACTTACATGGGCAACATCCTGCCCACACACTTTTATCTTTCTTGGTGACTTCAATCTACCTCATATTAACTGGACCCTAAACGAATGTAAAACTGAACCCATACATGCAGTCTTCTACAATGCTGTAACAAACCTGGGACTGGAACAACTAGTAACCAACAATACTAGACTTAACAACTACCTCGATCTCATCTTCTGCAATAGTTTGAATTCAATTTACAGAATACAAATTAAAGAACCCTTTTCCAACAGTGACCACAGCATGATTGACTTTTGTCTCAACATACGTCCACACAAAAATCAACACAATGATGTGATCCCCAATTATAACTTCAAAAAAGGCAACTATGATCTTATAGACAACGATCTCTCATCCCTTGACTGGCAATTTCTATTCACTGGATGCAATACTGTTGAAGACCATTACAGCATATTTTTATCCTTACGATGTATATTGACTGTTTCCTAGTATGATTTGATTGTTGATTGTACCCTATGACTATCATTAAGTGTTGTACGTTATGATTCTTGATTCTTAACGAATGTCCCTTTTCTTTATGCATACTGAGAGTATTGACCAAGACAAATTCCTTGTGTGTCCAATCACATTTGGTCAATAAAGTATTCTATTCTATTCTAACATATTTTTATTTGAAGTCAAAAAAGTCATCAAACTATGTGTACCAATAATAACTCCAAAAAACAGAAAAAAAAGATTACCCATAACAATAAGGAAACTTCAATCCAAAAAGACATCACTTTGGCGAAAAAACAAATCTGGTCATGTTGCCAACTTCAAAAGCTGATAAAAAACTTTATGCCACCAGATAAAGACTGAATGCACCAATTATCACATTAAACAAGAGGAAAAGCTCCTATGCACCAATTCCACCTGCGCTTTCTACAATTTTGTAAACAACAAACCAAAAGATTCAAGGTCCATCCCACCCCTGAAAGGACCTAATGGTAAAGACTGCAATGATGACACCATTAAAGCCAACCTCTTTAACATATTCTTTGGCTCAGTATTTGTAAACAGCAATGGATCATGCCCAGTATTTCCTAGTCGAACCACAAACAACTATAATGATCTAATACATATCAAATTTACAGAAGACAATGTTGAAAAAGAACTACGCAATCTAAAACCATCCCTATCTATTGGACCTGACAGAATATGTGCTTACTTCTTTAAAAAGCTATCCACTGCCATAGCCAAACCTCTAAACATAATCTTTGAAAAATCTTTCAGGACCAGCTCCTTTCCAAAACTATGGTCACAAGCCACGGTCATCCCCATCTTCAAAAAGGGAGACCCCAGCCTAGTTGAAAATTATAGACTAATCTCTTTATGCTGTGTCACCTGTAAAGTCATGGAATCAATTATTAACCAATCCATTATCCTCCACTTACAGACAAACAACCTACTCTCTAATAAACAATTTGGTTTCTGAAAAAAACTGTCCTGTAATCTGCAACTCTTACAGTGCAAAAACATATGGACTACACAACTTGAGCAGGGCAAAACAATAGAAGCAATCTAAATAGACTTCTGTAAAGCCTTTGATTCAGTGGTACACAACAAGCTACTCCTAAAACTAAAATCTTATAGTATCTCTGAACAACTGCATAACTGGATAGAAGCATTCCTGTGAAACAGACAACAAATTGTCAAAACTGGGAGCATCCTATCAAATTCTGTACCTGTCAACAGTGGTGTCCCCCAAGGCAGTGTTCTAGGACCAACTCCCTTTATACTACATAAATGACCTCTGTGATCATATTAAGAGCAACTGCATTCTCTTCGCTGACAATGTAAAGCTAGACAAAGAACTCAACATGGCTGGGAACAATACACCACCCGCACCATTCGACACAACGACCGAGGACTGGGAGTCCTACCTTGATCATTTCCAGATGTTCTTAGAGAGCAGCAACCTGGTAAATATTATGGAACAGAGGAAAAAAGCAATTTTCCTCACACATTGTGGTCCCACCATATTCAAGATGGCTAAAGCCCTTGCAGCCCCAAACAATGTAAAGACAATGACATGGCCAGATCTAGAATGAATTCTGAGGGCACATTACACTCCCCCTGTATCCAGCCTGGTCAAGAGACACGAGTTCTACTGGAGAGACCAGAAGGAAGAAGAGAGCATAAACGATTTCATCACTAATCTGAGGGACATTGCTGGGGCATGTGAATTCCTGAATGTGGATCAGGCAATGAGGGATCGTATAGTCCTGGGACTTAGAGACCTGACCTTACAGAGCCAGCTCCTAACAAAACCAAAAATAAAACTAAAAGAGGCCATCGAGGAAGCAGCCACAGTAGAAGTGTTGCAGATGACCGCTGCAGCTATGAGAAAAATGAATAAAATTCCACTACCACCCCAAAAAATGACACTGCCCCCATTCACCATGAGGACCGCAAATCCGGGTCAGGGTCAGCAGATGATGAAGAAGTGAATCAGCTCCACCCTGACTGGTACCAGAAAAGCAGAAAAAAGAAACGGAAAGAATTTTGGTGTATGAGTTGTGAAGGAAATCACCCTAGATCAGAATGCTGGTTCCGAGAAGCTATTTGCCAACACTGCGAGTGGAGGGGGCACATTGCGAGAGCATGCTGAGCATTCAAGCCAAACAACCAAAGACCAAGACAAAGTATACCCCCAAGAACTAGGGAAAATAAAACTGAAAACTGTAGGGGTCAAAATAACAGGAATTGATGGAACTACGAGCTGAGCACAAAGAGAAGTGAAATGCACCAAATGGTAACCATGGGCCACTCCAGCATACCAAACGCTAAGAAAGCACATGTTCACATCGCAATAGAAGGTGAACAATGTAAGATGGAAGTGGATTCTGGATCTCTTCTATCAATGGTATCGTGGGATAAAATCAAAAGAATAATTCCCCAACTGACAAAAATACAACTAAAGAAACAAAAAATAATCCTAAAAGACTATCAAGGGAACAAGATTCCAGTCATTGGCATTGGAGAATTCAGAGTATCCTTCCGAAATTACTCTGGAAGCCTGCCCTTAACTGTGGTCGACCAGGACCGGCCAAGTCTGCTGGGGCTTGAGTGATTCAAGCCAGTGGGAATTGAATTCACTGGCATACACAGCACCATGGACAGTGAGTGGGAGGACCAACTGATAGAGGTATTCCGGGATGTCTTTGATGAAAAATTAGGCAGGTAATTGGGATCCCCTATTTTTTTTAATCTAGGTCCAAATATTGCCCCGATCAGAGTAAAAGTAAGGTGAGTTCCCTTTGCACTTAAACCAAAAATAGATGAGCAGTTAGACAAGCTCATTTCCCAAGGGATTCTAGAACCCATAGATCATGCGAAGTGGGAAACCCCAATTGTCATCCCTATAAAGCCAGATGGATCTCTGCGCATCTGTGTGGACTACTGCGCAACCGTGAACCAGGCTTTACAGCAGACTGCGTACCCCGTTCCAGTGCTTTTGCACTCCTTGGGGCAGAGAAAAATATTTGCAAAGTTAGATCTTGCACAAGCCTACCAGCAATTACCAGTAGACACTGAAATGGCAGAAGCACAGACAATTGTGACTCTTAAATGGGGCTCTTAAATGGGGCTTTTAAATGTAACCATTTGCAATTTGGGGTAAGTTCTGCCCCGGGACTATTCCAGAGCCTCATGGAATGCTTACTGCATGGACTAAAGGGGGTGGTGCCTTATTTTAATGATGTCCTCATCTCATCCGAGAACAAAGAGCAATTACAGGATCACTTAAGGGAAGTTCTCAACTGTTTCAAGGAGGTGGGGTTTAAAGTTAAAAAAAAAAATGCCAGCTAGCAGCTGACAGGGTGGAATTCCTGGAGTTTTCAATAGAGAAAGACAGCATCCACTCCACAGACAGTAAAACCAAAGCAATCAAGGATGCCCCCAGACCAAAGAGTAAAACTGAATTACAAGCTTTCCTGGGACTAATTAATTTTTACTATATATTCTTACTGCAGAAGGCAACTGTAGCAGAACCGCTCCACAGACTGCTTAATAAGAAAGCAGCCTGGGTTTGGGGAAATAGATAAGGCAGCATTCAAAGAAATAAAGAACTTAATTACATCAGAACGCACACTGATTCAATATAATGAAACTTTAACGACAATAGTAACTTGTGATGCATCACCATTTGAGGTGGGCACAGTACTCAGCCACCTTTTGCCAAACAGAAAGAAAGTCCCAATAGCATTTTATTCAAAGACATTATCCAAACCTGAACAAAATTATAGCCAATTAGATAAGGAAGCGTTATGTATTTGTGGAATCAAGTGATTCCACAAATACATATGTGGATGGAACTTCACATTGATCACAAACCACAAACCCCTTTTGGGTATCATCACAGGAGATAGAGCCACCCCAAACATCATGTCCCCCAGAATGATCCGTTGGATAGAATTCTTTTTTTTTTTGTAAAGTTTTTATTTTTTACAACAAACATACAGACAAAACATAAAAACATAAAACCATCTTTCAAATTATACACATACAGTGTTTCGGTTGGTTATAATCCTTTGTGCTATCCTTTCTTTTACCATTACAAGTTGTATAAATTCTCACCTTATCAATCTAACTTGTGCTTATGTGATATCAATTATTAATCATTCATTTGACTAAACTATTTTTCCACCATTCTATACGGGATATTCTAAATTTCATTATGGTTTAATCGTATACATTCATCCAATGGTTATATATTTTATATTGTATTCTATATCAATCTATCAACTTTTATTGTAAAGCTTGCTAATCTATTTCTTTACCATGTCTTTTTACCTAGCCATTGATAAAATAAATCCCATATCATATAAAATTGTTTATCTTCTTGTTCTCTAATTTCAAATGTCAATTTACTCATTTCGGCACAATCTATGATTTTCTTAATAATTTCTCCCTGCATAGATATTTTTTCATTTTTCCAATTCTTAGCAAATACAATTCTAGCCACTGTTAAAACATTTACAATCAAATATTTCAGTTCTTTGCTGTATATTTCCAGTATAATTCCCAATAAGAATATGTCAGGTTTCAAATCTATGTGTTGTTTTATCATTTTTTCCAACCATGTGTGGATTATAGTTCAATATCTTTTTGCATCTGAGCATGTCCACCACATATGGTAATATGAACCAGGTATCTGATGACATTTCCAACATTTATCCAATTTATTCTTGAACATTCTCGCAATTCTCATCGGGATTAAGTGCCACCTGTAAAACATCTTATAGAAATTTTCTTATATGCGGTTGACATTATCATTTTATAATTTTGAGAGCACAATTTTTGCCATTTATCTAGGTCAATCCCACATCCAAAATTTTCCCCCCCACACAATCATTGTTTCTTTTACTTGTTTGGGATAGAATTCTTACCTGCATATGATTACAACTTGATCCATAGACCAGGAAAAGAGATTGATCATGCAGATGAATTAAGCAGATGCCCCCTGTCCATCGAGGACGAAGATCCAGCACCAGCCACCACTACACTACTGATAGAGACAGTGCAACGAACGCCACTTACAGCATCCGATATCACAAGAGCAACTGCAAAAAACAGAACTCTGGTGCACGTTTTGAACTGGGTAGGGAGGGGGTGGCCTGAACAGGAACAAGCCTAAGAAACTAAACCTTTCAAAAACAAACTGAACTATCCATATTGAAGGGTTGTATATTGTGGGGTGATCAAGATATAATTCTAGCCATATTAAGGGATGAAATAATGGAGATGTTGCATGCAGGGCATCCGGGGATATTAAAATGAAATCATTAGCAAGGATCTATGTGTGGTGGCCAGGGATGGATAAAGAAATAGAGGCCTGGGTCTCTGCCTGCCAGGATTGTCAGGAAAACTGACCAGCACCACCCATAGCACCCAAACATGAGTGGGAATTACCCAGGAGACCTGGTCTAGAATACATATCAATTTTGCGGGACCAGTAAGGGGACATACATTTCTTATCATAGTGGACGCATATTCTAAATGGCTGGAAGTCAGCATCATGCAATCCACAACAACAGAGGCAGTATTAAGAACCCTAAGGAAACTATTTGCAACACACAGCCTTCCGGATAGCATAGTATCCGACAATGGACCTCAATTCACAGCCACACAGTTTGAGGGATTCCTAGCACAAAATGGGGTACGACATGCTCTCTCAGTACCTGGATATACATCCACGAATGGTTTGGCTAAACGCATGGTTTGCCACATGAAAGAGACACTTCAGAAACTAGGACCAGGGGATTTGCAAGCAAAAGTAGATAAGTTATTAAATATACAGCACATAACACCTAGCACAGCAACAAATAAAAGCCCTGCGGAACTTCTGATGGGAAGGAAATTGAGATCACAATTAGACAGAGTACACCCCAATTACACACCAGAAAGACCACTAGATTCATCCAGCAAATGTTGAAATTTCAAAACGGGGGACTCAGTATTCGCTAAAAATCTAATGGGGAACCATTATGGGTACCAGCAACAGTAGTACAGATAACGGGGCCTCGTTCATACAGAATTGAGACAATAGAAGGCAGAAGCTGGAGAAGACACATTGATCAACTATGTAGCCGAGGGACAAATGGAACAAACAGGGAGAAAGGGGGAGACCCTTCACACGCAGCCAACAACAACAGGGAGGAAGGGGAAGACCCCAACCACCCAGACCACATAAGGAATAATATAAAGCAGGCCCTAACAATTATACAATCTCAACAATTAAGAATAGCTCTAGAAGAACCGAATGGAAGTAGCAGACACTCACCAGATACACTGGCAGCGACAAACCAGGGAAGGAAGCAAAAGGACAGCATCTAGTGGAAGTAGAATGGCCATCATGATTAGTAAATTCCAGGAGGTTCCACAGAGTGGAGCAGAAGGGGTGATAATTCCAACCGAGCAGCTCAGAGACCAATCCATGACTGAGCTGCGCAGGTCTGCTTGCACCCATAAGAGTCCTGCCTACTTGCGTGATTACATACAGTAGGCAGAACAGGATTGGGTGAGCTGGACCAGGTGGGGAGGGGTGTTAGATATTTACATATATGCCCTCATTGGTTGGCCCGTGGCGGCGGGAAATTGAAGAGCTGTCACTGGTTGCAGCCACGGCAGCCTGGGAGTAGAAAAGGACCTGCCAGGGCTGCTGTTCTTTGTTCTGAATGATGTAATAAAGAAACTTAATTAGTTAGAGCCTCCCACGTCTTCTCTCACCCACGATTTAACAATTGGACCCAACTGAGAATGAGACGTCCAACTCACAACCCCACCTCTGTGGGGTTCCAAAGGGCTTGATGCTCTCTCTGCTTTTTAACATCCTCATGAAAGTGCTGGTGAAATCATCCATCACCATGGGATGTGGTATTACCAATATGCTGATGATACTCAGCTATATATCTCCATCCCGTGAAGTGAGTGATGCAGTGGACATTCTTTCATGGTGCCAGGAGGCTTGGGGATCTGGATGGAGAACGACAGACTTCAATTGAACCCTGGTAAGATGGAGTGGCTGTGGGTTGGCCCCGTTGTATCCAGGAGTTTGTCATTTTCAGTTATGGATGAGTTGCACTACCCAGTACAGACCTGGTGCTAACTTGGGAATCCTCATGGATTCACAGCTTTTTTTTGAAGAGCAAGGGGCAGTCATAGGCAGGACAGCCTTGTATCAACTTCATGTTGTTCACCAATTCTGTCCCATCCTCAACCAGAAAGTTTTCCATTTGGTCACTCATGACCTGGTCATCTCCTGTTTAGACAATTGCAATGTGCTCTAAATGAGATTATCCTTGAAAAATATTTGTAACTTTCAGCTGGTGCAGAATTCAACTGCATGAGCCATACTGGATGGCCCAAAGAAGAGTACATGTAACACCTTTGATCTGCACACTGCTGCCAGTTTGCTTCTGGGTACAATTCAAAATGTTGTTTATCACCTATAAATCTTTACTGCTCCTACTCTTCTGGCCTTCTGCAAAAGGATTGATACTTGGTTGGGCAGACTTGCATGCAGGGCACATGCAATCATGCAACTGTGGGACTGGCCAGCCCATGAGACCCCCCATCCACCCATCTATATTAATTATCGCTAAATGCTCATCTCATAAATTTTTACCTTTTTGAAATTTTATGTTTTATAACTTTAAAAAATATTAAATTTATTTTAATAATGTTAATTTTATATGTTGTTGATATGATTACATTGTAAACCACCAGAGCTCCTCTCTGAGGGAGATGGGTGGTTATGAAATAGGTAATATAAGCAAACAAACAAATATATTCAATTTTCCCTACAACAACTTTGTCAAGTGGGTTGGGCTAAGAGACAGCGACTGAACCAAAGTCATCCAATTGGCTTTCATGGCTAAGGCGGGACTTGAAGTCACAGTGGCCTGCTTTCTAACCTGTTGCCTTAACTGCTAGACCAAACTGGCTGATCAAGGTAACTGGTTAAAATAATCTATCTGATGTGCTAATTGTATCAATTCCTGAAGCCTTACTCACAATCACCTCCTGTTTGAATGACTGTAAGATGTTGTACATGGGGCTGTCCTTGAAGGCCATCTGGAAACTGCAATTGGTCTAGAATATAGTGAACACACAGTTTTGGGCGCCTCAGAGTTCATCCAATAACACCTGTTGCAAAAGCTGCACTGGGCTTCCAGTTGCTTTCTTGGTGCAATTCAAAGTACCGGTTATCATCTTTAAATCCCTATACATCACAGGACCATCCTGCTTGAGGATATCTTCCATCCTACTAGGTTACATAGGATGGATGTCAGGGGTGGGATTCTACTGGTTCTGTCCACCTCTGTAGAACCGGTAGTTCTGAAGAGCAGCAGACATAGAACTGGTTCTATGTCTGCTGCTGTTTGGGCTCAGCTGCCCGTCTGGGCTCTTACCTGATCTTTGTTTCCTGCTTTTTCAACCGCAGCTGCTTTGCACAACACAGCTGCAGTTGAAAAAGCAGGAAAAAAGCTTTTCCAACCACTGCGCACTTGCCCAGAGTCCAGGCAGCTCAGCAGGTCATAAATGGCACGTGCGCAACACAGAGCAACAGAACTGGTAGTTATACCGGTCGAATCCCATCCCTGATGGATGTGCTCCAGTCCCCTTCCTTAAATGTTGCCATTTGATGGCACTTGAAGTCATGCCTTTTCAGTGGGTCCCCCAGTCCCACCAGAGATCAATGGGACCTTTACCTTTCAGCCTTCCAGAAGGTTATGAAGACCTGACTTTTCCCCTAAACATGGAGCCAGCATGAAGAGGTTGAGTGATGAGGATGTTTGTTTTGGCACCTAGAATCATTATATGCAATAGGCAGCCACATAAATTAGATAAGTAAAAAACAAATAAATGATTACACACACACACACAGAGAGAGACTCTACAACTCATAGAGTTTATTAATGCAACACTAGGTAAAATGACTTTAAATATCTGCCAGATTCCCTAGTTAATAGAAGAATCATGGAGAAAGAAAATAATTTTAACAGGAACAGAAGAGAATAAATAGAAAATCACCACATTATTTGCTCAAGCATTAGGACCAGTTCTTACATAAATCGTATTACTTGCCCAAGAAAGGCATGCTAAGTATTTGATGAAGCAAAGCCTGTTAGAACTGTAAATAAAACCTATCTGCTGAAGTCCAGGGTGCGGATGAGTCGGTTACAAAAACAGGTAGCAACCATGTCAGGAATATAATTGTTATGCCACACCATCCTTCTGGAAGAAAATGCTTCAGTTATTTAAGTGTGCTTTTGCTTTCCATTTAAGCTCCACCTGCCATGCTGGATAAAAGAACAATATGAAATCTCTTACGTTGCAGACACATTCTACTGAATGGATTGAAAATTTAAAGAAGGTGAACATATTAGAAAACAACCAGATTCAATGAAGAAAGCTGCAGTAGTATTAACTTAAAAGGAAAAGAAAGGGAGAGAAGGAGAAAACACGAACATCAGAAAAGCTGTCTGACTGCGGCTTTTGCTTTCCTTGAAATTCTTTAGATATCCTTGGCTGAGCTGGAGCTAATTGTTCCAAAACATTTCTCTGAAGAAACCCTGAACACAGGAGGTACAGGGATCTTTGGACCAAAGAGTAGTGCTAGATCTTAGGGTGGCCTGCCAGAGATAGGGTCCACACCAGGGGGGGTGTTCAGCAGGTTCTGACCAGTTCTGGAGAACCGGTAGCGGAAATTTTGAATGATTCGGAGAAATGGCAAATCCCACCTTTGACTAGAGATTTTACAGTATCTTTCCCCTACCACGCCCGCCAAGCTACACCCACAAAACTGGTAGTAAAGAAATTTGAATCCCACCACTGGCCCACACGAAGCTAGGGTGAGTCCAGTCATAAACAAAAGATTGTTAGTTTTGTTCAGCCACTAAGTCGTGTCCAACTCTTCACATCCACAAAATAAAAAGTACCGTGGTTGGATTAAATTTTATAGTTAATTTTAAATCAAATTTATTAATAAAATCAGCTGTTAGCATTTAATAATCTTGCACACAAAACTGTCCCTTGAGTTGACTTCATATAATTACATCCATGAAGTTTGTTTGCCAAAGTTATTAAAACTGTTTGTCATTCTGGGATTTTTTTTTAACCTCCTAGCATCATTTTAGTGTTACATTAAAAATTACAATTTGGTATCCAGTTTTGGAAGTGCTCTGCCTTACAAATCGACATTGTTTTTCCCATTACCTAGCATTCCCTCAAGACTTGTTAATAACTTTCAAATAAATGATTAAGAGTACAGAAAGTCCTCAACTTATGATCATAATTGAGTTTGGAATGTAAAGTGAGAAATTTGTTAAGTGAGTTTTGCCCCATTTTACAACCTTTCTTGACATTGTTGTTAAGTTAGTAACACGATTGTTAAGTGAATCAGGTTTCCCCATTGACTTTACTTGTCAGAAGGTCACAAAACATGACAACATAAATCCTGGGACACTGCAACTGTCATAAAAATATGAGTCACACACCAGACATCTCAATTTTGATCATGTGATTGTGAGGATGTGGCTAAGGTCGTAAGTGTGAAAAATGGTCATAAGTTGCTTTTTTCAGTGCTGTTATAACTTTGAATGTTCACTAATGAACTGTTGTAAATTGAGGACTATTTGCGGCTGTTATAACCACTCATTTTGCAGCACTTTAATGGTAAAATGATCTATAAACCAGATGAATGATCCATTGGGATCCTCATATCAAAATAACTTACCTTATGTACAGCCAGAATCTGAAAATAACATTTAAATAGCACAGTACTTAAGCAAAATGGTTTGGTTGAGATCAGCGTATGTGGGACTGATTGGGGGTCAATTGTAGGGGGTGATACCGAAATATAATTTTTTCATATTTTATTTATCTATATATTATTTTATTTTATTCCAATTTCATTTTAAATTGTGTTTTATCCAATTCCAGTTTAAATTGTTTTTATCAGATTTTATTAATAATTTGTGCCTGGAACTCTGCACTTTGATATGGCCCAAGGGCTAATCAATAAAGTAAAGTGAAAAGAGAAGTATTTCATTTCTTTATCTATTGGATTACTAATCCCACAACATTTAGTTAAATAAAGGAAGATAACAATTTTAAGAAGAGATTTTTTAAAATTTGTATCCCACTTTTATTACTTTTACAAATAACTCAAGGTAGCAAACATATCTAATACACCTTGCTCCTACTGTACCCACAACAAGAACCTTGTGAAAGGAGTTGGCTTGAAAGTGACCAGCCCAAGGTCACCCAGCTGTCTTTCATGGCTGAAGCGGCCTAGAACTCAATCTTTTGCTTGCTAGCCTGGTGCCTTAGCCCAAGATATAGCAGGGCCTGAAAATTGCTCACAAGATTTCAGAGGGTTAGCTATCCAATGTTGATAAAAAAATTTTTTATAAAAATTATATCTGGGTTTTTACAAAACATAATACAAGTAAAATTTCTTTTTTTTTGAGAATAGTATGGTCCTTGGTTGTCACTTCTCCATACAGACACAAATTCAATTTCATATTCATCTTTGTGTTCTATTCCATATCTTATTACTATTTTAACATTTTCTCAATAATTTTTCCCTTCCCTTAATTTTCTCAATTTTCTTACTTTTAATTATCTCATTCCTTTCTAAATTCAATTACCGTATATACTCAAGTATAAGCCGAGTTTTTCAGCACATTTTTTGTGCTGAAAAAAAACCCCTCGGCTTATACTCGAGTGAGATTCCCTCTGAAAAAAAATGGTGTGGAGCTCCGGAGCTGGGCAGCCGCTTCCCTGCTTCCGTGTTTCCTTTGCAACTTGTAAGCATGGGGGTAATTGGAAGCAGAAAAGTTCTTGCATGAGGATATATTGTTTTTTCTTTTTTTAACTGTTTTTAGGGGGGGGGGGGAAGACCCACCGTCATGTGAGAATGCTCAGACATGAAATCTATCCGCCTGAAAATAAGTGTGTGTGTGTGCGGGGGATTTTAACAGAGAGAAGACATAGGGAGAAGGCAAAAGCGATGGAAGATCCTTCAGGGGAAACTGAAGGAGAGACTCACCCTTGGTCCAGATGAGTCCCCTTCCCCACCCCTAAGGAAGCAGAGGCAGCCAGCAAGGGCAGGCAAGCCCACTTCGCAGACTCCGTCCATCCTCGCTCCCACCCACCCACCCACCCAAAGCCACGAAGTCCCCCAATCGCGCAGCCCAGAATCGCCCTCCCTCAGGGGGCAGCAACGACGCCTGGTGTTTCCTGGGAGACAAGAAGCTCCACTGTGCAATGAGCGCCCTGGCTCTAGGCTCAGAAAACAATGCGAGCCGAGGTGGCTTCGTTTCCTCAGCCCCAGCTGCTGTCAGTCCGCTCGGGGGAGGAGGAGGAGGTGGTGGCAGCGGCTCACGTTGTTTTCTGAGCTCTAGGCGTTGCTTCGGCTCCGCTCGGCTTCGTTTCCTCAGCCCCAGCTGCTTTCAGTCCGCTCGGGAGGAGGAGGAGGAGGTGGTGGCAGCGGCTTGCTTTGTTTTCTGAGCTCTAGGCTCTAGGCTCTAGGCTCGTGGGCTCACGGGCTCAGAAAGAACGCGAGCCGAGGTGGCTTCGTTTCCTCAGCCCCAGCTGCTTTCAGTCTGCTCGGGAGGAGGAGGAGGAGGTAGTGGCAGCGGCTCGCATTGTTTTCTGAGTTCTAGGCTCGCAGGCTCAGAAAACAACATGAGCCGCCGCCATCACCTCCTCCCCCTCCTCTCGAGCGGACTGAAAGCAGCTGGGGCTGAAGAAACGAAGCCACCTCAGCTCGTGTTGTTTTCTGAGCCTAGAGCCAGGGCGCTTTCATTGCACGGCGGAGCTTCTTGTCTCAGGAAACACCAGGTGTTGTTGCTGCCCCCTGAGGGGAGGGCCATTCTGGGCTGCGCAATTGGGGACTTCGTGGCTTTGGGTGGGTGGGTGGGTGGGAGTGAGGACGTTAACTTTAAGCGCTGCCGGCCGAGTGTTTCACAAATACCAGTGGCACCTCCGTCCAGCACCACCACTCCCTCTTTTGCCTCCTTCCTTCTGATCAATCAGGTTTTCCCAGTATTTGCTCACAGCTGCCTTTTCTCTTCTGCCGTGCTAGGCGTTGAACGCGGGGATTACTGATTCCCCTTACATGCGCGTGGATATGCCGCAGGGCGTTTTCTTCCAAACGCCCCACAGGCAGAGAACACTGACTTTCATGATAGTGAGATCGTTTCCCAAATTAATTGATTCACTAACCCAAAAGAAGATGATGATGATGACAGTGGGAGGTAGGAGTCACTCTCTCCCTTGCAAGCCCCCAGTGCCCGGCCCTTGCGAGAAAAAAGCAAGAGCTGTTCTTATGATCTCTCTCTCTCTCTCTCTCTCTCTGGAATACAGTCAAGCCCTTTCCAGCACGCGCGATCTGCCCCGCCACTCTGCACCTTGCAAATGCACCCCCGGATTTTGCATTTGCAAGGTGCAAAGCGGCGGCAGCGGATCGCGCATGCTGGAAAGGGCTTGACTGTATTACGAGAGAGAGAGAGAGAGATCATAAGAACGGCTCTTGCTTTTTTCTCACAAGGGAGAGAGTGACTCCTGCCTCCCACTGTCATCATCTTCTTCTTTTTTTGGGTTAGTGAATCAATTAAACCTTTCATGATAATGAGATCGTTTCCCAAATTTCCCTTAAATCAGGGAAGAAATCAGAAACAAACCTTTGGACTGAGAATAAGCCTGTTCCTATGATGCCATTTTTGTTCACTGCAGTGTGAAAAGTGTGAAAAAACATACTTCTTTTTCTTCATCTTCTTGTCCCTATTTACTGGTCTCTTTCAAAGAGGAAATTGTGAACATCAAACTTATTCTCAACTGTCCTAGTGAAAGTTTTTATTGGTATCTATTTTTATTTTT
Source organism: Pseudonaja textilis (assembly GCF_049901715.1). Taxonomy (NCBI): domain Eukaryota; kingdom Metazoa; phylum Chordata; class Lepidosauria; order Squamata; family Elapidae; genus Pseudonaja; species Pseudonaja textilis. The sequence continues at coordinate 26,840,535 of NC_142008.1, read as the reverse complement.
GAAATTTACCAATAGCTGCTGCATTTCCCACCCTAGGCTTATACTCGAGTCAATAAGTTTTCCCAGTTTTTTGTGGTAAAATTAGGTGCCTCGGCTTATATTCGGGTCAACTTATACTCGAGTATATACGGTATATATATATATCTTTTTCTAAGTTTCAATACCTTTCTAGTCATTATATTTATACTTTTGTCTGCCCTGTTTCAATTTCATATTTTCCTTTCTCATTAAAAAAATTTTTTCTCTGTAGTTACTAATTGGAGTATGACACCTTTGTATCTTTTAGTTTTTATCCATTCAACTCTTATTTAAACTTCAGTTTATGCCTTTACAATTATAACATTCAATATAACACATAACTTCCAGTCGAATTCTGCTTAGTACATTCTTAAAATACGCACTAAGTTCTTAGAGAAAATATATATATAACAATAAATAAAATACTAATTCTATTCCAATTCAGCTCTATCATTAATGTTAGTTATAATCTTTGACATCTTTAACATTTCTTTTCAATAGGGTATCATACTTCTAGGAACACTTGTATTTCCATAATTTTTTCATGTTTCTTTCATATTCCTCTTCACTTAGATTTTTATAACACATTTATAATAATTAAAATGTTCCCCTCCTTTCCTAATTTCATTCTCTCATTTCTTTATTTCATTTATTTATTAAACATTCCATTACATTACAATGAGTATTTTATTTATCATTTTAATCATACTTGTTTCATATTTTCAAAGTTCATTTCAATTTCTAATATAACAATACTATCTTATGTACCCTTGCAGAATCCCCCTTTCAATTAAGTTTTCACCCATTATCTCTGTGTCTTCTAAATAGGCTTATACCCTTAATCTTTGTATGTTTTCCCTGTTTCTCTATTTCCTGTTTCTGTCCTTTATAATTTCTTTTCCTTTCCCTCTTCCCTCTTCTTCTCCCTTCCTTTTTGACCCCTTCTCTCTCTAGTTCTGATTCTCTCTTCTGTAATCCTCTCTTCTGTTTCTTCCTAATGTAGTTACTTTTCAAACTAATCTTTGTTTGGGTTGTTTTTTCAGATCTTAAATTTTCCACTCTCTTTCCCCCCTTTCCTTTCTTTCCCCACATAGAAATACTTGATCATTGAAGATGGCTTCTTCTTTGTCCTGCCCTTCTTGTTCTACAGGCATTTCTTGTTCGTTCTCATAGTTCAGAATCTCCATTTCTAAAAATTGAAACACGAAGCCAAAAGAACATCTTCCTTCTTGTGCATCTTCTTTCTGTTTTTTAAGTTAAAAAACAGAAAGAAGTGATACCATTTTAAAAACTTTTAAACAACCACCCAATTAATTTTAGTCCTTTAGATCCAATAGCCAAAAATCCAAAAATCACCAAGTAGTCCAAATAATCCAAAACTGTTTCTTCTTGCTTCTTTTTTCCACTTTCTCTTCCAGGGGTTCTCTTATCTTGTTACAAAGTTTCAGTTAAAATGTATTTTTTAGGAATCTTGTTAAAGTTTCACTATTACTTCCTTTCACTTCCAGGTGGTCTTCTCCATTTTTCCAGATCCCACACTTTTGTTTTTTTTCCCCTTCTTTTAAAAGTTTTTGAGAATCCAGAAATCTTTATTATCCCTTTGACATTTTATTTTCAGCTTAAATACCTGTTAATGTCAAAGTGGATTTTTGCTGGTTTCTTGCTTAAATCTCTTAGTTGTCAATATAGGGAAGAAAAGAAAAAAAACCAAATCCTTTCCCTTCCCTCTCTCATTCGCCGCTTCAAAGTCTTTTTTGGGAACAATGCTGTTTTTTATAATTCAAATTCCAGAGTAACTTGTATTGTTGCTTTTTCAGTTTGACCCGATCAGCCAAAACTTTCTCTTCTTATCTTCCTCCTGCACATTCTTTTCCGGTCAAGTTCTTCTTTGAGGTGGCCATTTCTGACCACCGCTGCAACTCTTCGGGAAAGGGAGTAATGGCTAGCTGGGGAGGAGAGATGCAACTCTCCTCGACCCTGCTGGCAGTCTCCCCCCTCTTTGCCACCTCTGCCAGCCACTCGGGGTGCTCCAGCAGCGAGCACAGATCGAAACTGCGCATGATCGCATATTTCGGCCTCTCGGCGAAGAAGCTCAAACCAGAAGCCTAATGTTGATAAAATTATGCAGCCAACAAATATTTTTCTCCTTTTTGTTTTCTAGAGAATTGCTTTTTTTCCCCACCAGCTTCTGGAATTTTTATAATAGTAATCTCGGAATACATTCACAGTACATCGTTATCCCACTCAAACTACACCATTATGAATCCAAAGCCATACACACTGAACATCCAGGTTATTAAAGAGAATAATAGCTTATTCTCATCTGCTCAAATTTTAGTATTTTTCTTTTTGATAAAACAGAAGAACTTTGAAATTTATTCAGGAACTGTATATACAAATAGCAAATCCATTTTAATTGTAGACCCTGATACAGTGGAAATAGCAGTTCTATGCAAAAAAAAGGTAGTAACCAGCACATTCAAAAAAAAATTAAAACTTCAAAAAAAAGAGAAAGTACAAATCAGCCCAATTAGCAAAAAGAATTATTGCAGAGAAATGGAGGTGAGGAATGGAGGAAAAAAACAAGTAGATGAAGAAAATGGAATTAACAGAACCTGGAAAATTTTTACTAGAACTTTAAAAAGGATTTCCCCATTATACAGATACTCCTCGACTTATGGCAATTGAGCCCAAAATTTCTATTGCCAAGTGAGACATTTGTTTAGTTTTGGCCCATTTTACAACTTTCTTGACATAGTTGTTAAGTGAATCATTACAGCTGTTAAATTAGTAATACAGTTGTTAACTGAATCAGCTTCCCCATTGACTTTGCTTGGTCATTAAAAGTGATCACTCAACCTGGGACACTACAACCATCATAAATGTGAGTCAGTTGCCAACCCTCTGAATTTTGATTATATGACCATAGAGAAGTTACAATGGTCGTAAGTGTGAAAAAGGTCATAAATCACTTTTTTCGATGATGTTGCAACTGTGAATTGTTACTAAACTGGTTTAAGTCAAGGGCTACCTTAATATGTTTTTGCATGGTGGATTTTTATAGTATCATGTAATTTATGAAAAGAAGATCTCAAAAAACGATACAGGAAGTATTTAATGTTACTCATTCTTTGAAATTATTGGCATAATTTATGACAATCTAGCCAAAGTCGTCATGTAGGCAATTTACATACACCATTGTGTAAGCGTCTATATGCTGAGAATGTGAGCCTTCCAAAGTATAGCTATGCCTGTGGGAAAAAGCACTTTTTTACTAGTCCTAAATCTCTTGCAGGGAACTTTGGAACATAGGGGAGCATTTTCTTCATTATTCACCATTGGTCAGTGAATGTGTACTGTATAATGAATATGTATCAAACAAAATATTGATAGTTAATGCTACCATGGGCTACCATGTGACAGAATGTGAGGCTTGCCCGGCTTTCAGCTTCAACCAGTAGATCTTTTATGTTCCATGGGTTCCAATCACTCTGTGATAGAGAATACCCTCACTTCCCACAGCAACTACTCAGTATGGAAAAATCAGACCTTTTTTGAATGTATAATGCTTTAAGGATTTCTGTTAGATCAGCATTCCTTAATTTCCCATAGATGTGTTGGGAATTCCCAGAATTTTCAGACACAATGAGAATCGGAACGGTGAAAAATACAGTTGAGTTCTATCTGGAGGATAATTAGGGAAACTCAGGATATGAAGTCAGTGAGAGCAATTCAAAGCATAGCTCAAGATACTTCACTGGAAAATTCAGATGGCACCAACCCTTTTTTTCTTAAATGTAGCATTAAAAGAATTTGTTAGGTTTCACTAACCCCCAAAAATATATGAAACATATGGTGCCTGAAATTTTCAGCTTCACTTTATGTCCAATGGCTAAACCAGCTCTTATCCAGGCCTTACATTAATGAGTTATCAGAAAGCGTGCCTCCAAGTTTGCATACAGAAAAAAATAGATCTACAGATGCTATAGCCATTACTCTTCACACTGTTCCGACTCATCTAGAACAGCGGGAGGGCTATGTGAGGATTTTTTTTGTGGATTTTAGTTCTGCATTTAACACATTTCTTCCACATATAGTGTCTAAACTTCTGGACCTTGGGCATTTCTAATTCAATCTGCCTTTGGATTATGGATTTCCTGTCTGGCCGCTCAGAGTCAGATTAGGTAATCATACCTCTTCAGCCCTTATTCTTAACACTGATACACCACAGGGTTGCGTGTTGAGTCCCTTACTCTATACTCTTTATGTGCATGACTGCATTCCCACTCACGCTAGTAATACTATTGCTAAATTTTCAGATGATACAACACTGGTGGGACTTATCTCCGGGGGGGATGAGTCTGCCTACCAAGATGAGGTAGACAGGTTGCTTTTGTGGTGTGGAGACAGTAACTTGGTCCTCAACACCAGTAAGACCAAGGAGCTTATAGAGGATTATAGAAGGAACAGATCAGACATCCAGCCCTTGCTTATCAATGGAGACCAAGTGGAGCAAGTGGCCAGTTTTAAGTTTCTGGGTGTTACCCTAAAAGAGGACCTGACCGGGGGAGCCCACATTGTAGCCCTGATCAAAAGGGCCCAGCAGAGATTATACTATCTGCGACTTCTCAGAAAACAACAACTGAATGAAAAACTGCTGGTGACCTTCTACTGCTGCACCAAAGAGAGCATTTTAACATACTGCACCTCTGTATAGTTTGCCACTTGCACAGTGGCCAATAGGAAAGCACTCCAGAGGGTTAATGTCATTGCGCAGAAGATCACTGGTTGCCCTCTCCCCTCCTTGGAAGAGCTTTATAGCTCCAGCTGCCTTAAGAAAGCTCAAAACATTCTCAAAGAGCCATCTTATCCTGGGAACCCTTTTTTTGAACTATTACCATCTGGCAGAATAATAAAAACAAGGACAAACAGGCTGAAAAACAGCTTCTATCCCAGGGCAGTAGCTCTTTTGAATTCTGCTGTATAGTGCAGTGTTGGTGTGGTGTCGGGGGTTTCCGGTTCAATGTGTGAAGGGTGAAGGATGTGTGTTTGTATGGTCATGGTCATGGTTATGATGTGTACTGAAGATGGTGTTTGATTTCGTTGTACGAGGTGCAATGACAATAAAGTAAACTAAAGGACATTTAATCTTCTTTGCCTTTTCCTAAAGAAAAGAGCCTTCCACCAAAAAAAAATTAAATTGTTTTTTAAAAGTTATGTTTATATCTACAGCTTTTTAATAAAAGGATTCATTTTTATAAAATAAATATGCCTTTGCCAAGAACAGGGACAGAGCACACACCTATTTTGTGGGTGGATAGTTACAAAATGACACTTCATTATCCAAATCATGGTTTCCGCTGGTGATTCCCACTTCCAAACTAGACTAGTCTGGTTTATAAATTGACGTTAATCAAAATGAACTCAGGAGCAAAATTCTGTGCTTCTTCCAATTTAAAGTGAGAGCTTTGTTATTCTACAATTGCAACCCTGGATATATTGTGTTGGGGCAGCATTCATTAATATTGCAAGGAAGCAGGCTAGAAAATCTGTTATGTGGCAATACCCTCTTGTTTTATGATTGGCTTCACAGAGGAACCCCTTTATTATTCTATCACTAGTAGAACAAGCAGACTCCACTTCCATATTCTTAGACAAATTCTGCTCATTTTTAGGACATCAGTTTATAGAATTTGATTCAGAACAGCCTGATGTCAAGTTAATTTCACTAATCATGACACTTCCTGTAAAATGTGGTTTCTGCAAGTTGATTAATACACAACAGGATTTGTTGTAACTGGAATTCCTGTTCTATAACATGTTCTTACCTGTCCCTACTTATTCAATATGTTTGATTGAAGCTGATTTCTATGTATGCCATCACTGAACGACATAATCATACTGTAATTCTAAGCACCATGAAAAGTTCTATTAAATATATAAGCTGTTGCCTTTGGGGCTGAATGGTAAGAAATCTTCCGGCCTGCAGCAAGTAGCGAAAAAGTTATACTCTACCACTTTTTGGCCCAACTCTTCTTCCAGCTATATTATTAGGTATCTAACTCAGCCCTAATATGCAGTCCATTCTGTTCCCACCCCCACAGGCCCTGCAATTACAATCATTAGTACATTATTTTGAAATGGAAACACATTAAAATTAAGATTCAAATAAATTAAATTGTTTGTGTGAATACTCTTCCCCTAAAAGAAAAATAAAAAATCCCAGCTCTGCTGATTTTGCATCACTGCCTTCATCAAATATATGGTCCCTCGTTTTTTCTACTAACGTTTGTAAGAGTAATGTTATATTCTAAGCAGTTTATGACCTTGGAGGTTGGTTACATATTAAATGATTCATATAAAGCCTTCACAACCCTCCCCACTATTCAAAAGGCAAAATTGGATCATGGAGATACTTCAACATCTACATTCATCAACACTTGACTCCCAGGTGCCCTTTCCCATTCACTATTCCTGGTGTGGATCCAGTAGCAAGCCTAGCCAAGAGCTTTCACTTTCTTTCTGCAGCCTAGCCAGAATCCCCAAGTTGTTTTTACCCACACAGACATTTGTCCGAGATCCAAGCAAAATTATACATTTATTCCAGAATGCTAAGAATATTGCTATTATACAAATATAGTATAAATTCCAAAGTCACAAAATAAAAAAGTACAAACTCCATTTAATAAATATATCTAACCATTTAAGTTCATTCAAAATTGAAGAGGGTGTTTACTACCTTGAATGTTTGACCCAGCAAACCATACAAACTTAGTATAAATATATTTGTACATAATACCATCTTAAGCCAATTAGAAACAAAAGAATGTGATAAACCTGCTAATGGACTATCAAGGGGCAGATAGGAGGCATTTATATTCCTAAAAAGAAAAAAGTCTACTTTTAAAGTATTTTTTTGTATGTCTGCAGTTTTTGAAAACATTTTTGTGTGATTAACAAAAAAGACCAATCAAATAAATTGAGAACCGAGCTTACTCCATTTAACTGAACACAGAAGCCCAATTGCTCTCAACCTGTGCTAGAAAGTAATACAATTTTACCTTGAAAGAATGATACTGTGAATGTGTCAGATATTAACATAAAATAACTGTTATGCTATCAGCCATATAGGCCAGAAAAAAATCTATAGGCAAACAAATAATGAAATGAAATTTTATTTTGGTGGCAAAGAAAACTAGAAAAAGTGCAAAAAGAAAAAAAGATCCTTTTTAAGGAACGAAGTGTATGGAAATAAACATTATATACACAAAATAAGAGCTATGAAAATAACTAGTGTCTGGTAATCTATAGATAAGCATTCATTATAAATCTCACTCTCCCTTATCTTCAGGGTTTTGCTCCAAGTAAGAATTACAACTGCTAGAGAAAGAAATGGAGAACAATTAAGGCACCAGAACAGCAGGCATGGGATTCAATGCCTATCTCAGGAACAGGCATTCTGCTCAATGTACATCTTGGATAAGGACACTGCCATAGCTTTGGCCAGCTCCTCATCCCTTCTGCGCTGCACCTGAGTCTTCCTGCACCACTCCTCATATTCTGGATTGGGACATTGATGATCCAGCATAGTATCATAGTGGCCATTGCTAAGCCAGCTCAACCAAATGCTGGGCCGGCTGGGATCCTCAGGGCCCAGATAGTGGGTCATAGTGGACACAGTGGGGCTCTCGGATCTGCCTCCAGTAGTGAGATGGATATTGACATTCAGCATTTGCCCCATGGCCAAAAGCTCAGGGTAGCCGGCCCAGGCGCCGTCCTGAGCAGCGTTGATGAGGAACTCTCCCACGTCGCCTTCGATGAAGGGTGCGAACTGCTCCAGGTGATCGGCGATGTAGTGCACCGTCTGTTCGCGAAGGTCTCCGTGCAGCCGCTGGTCCCCATTGATGGCTTTACAGATGGCGCGATACAAACAATTGCCGTCGGGAATGATATGGAAGCGGAAGCGGCCCTTGTGCCGCAGGTACTTGTCTTGCTTCTCCACCTCGGCCAGGTAAAGCGCCAGCTTTTCGCTCCGCTCCGTCTGACGCAACTGGCTGGTGCTCGCCTCCTCTGCAACTTTCAATGTGGTGGCGGGCTGAGATTCAACTGCAAGTCCCGAGTAGGAACCGGCTGCTGCCGCCGCTTGCAAGGCCTGGCAATGCTCGTTGAAGCGGAGCCCGCGATTGCTCGGCTCCGGCTGCAAGGTTGGCTGGGCGGCGGCCGCGACTTCACCCCCACTGTTCTCCAGCAGCAGCCACGGGTGGGCATTGGGAGCCTCCTGCGGGTCCAGCTTCCCCACCGCTCCGATGGACTCCGAGTGCGGCACCAGTTGGATGGGGACTACTCTCTCCAGCTGCCGGCGGCGGGTCATTTGCGCCGCGGATGCGAAGACCTGCGGCTGCTGCGGCGGCTTCCTCTGGACGGGCCCCGCCGAGGGCAGCAGTTCCAAGCAAGAGAAGGCGGGCATGGTGTTGGCTGCTCCTGCTGTGACGGCACTCACGTTCCCTCCTCCGCCACCTCCAATGTCGCTCTCAATTCCACCCGGGCTTTGTCCAGCGGTCTCCGGCGAATGAGAGACTTTGAACACGACTCCCGGCCCGCTGGACGCGCCACTTTCCGCCGCTGCCGCTGCCGCCGCCGGATAATGAGTGACGATAGTGCCGTAGAGCCGCATTCTCGGCTCTTTATAGGCTGCTGCGGTGGCGGCGCTCACAGCAACCTTGGAAGGCTGCAGGGGCCGGGCTAGGGAGCAACCACTGCAGCCACTGCTTTGCCGCCGCCCCTCCGAGTAAGTAGCCAGAAAGGATGAGGCGCACGAGTAAAAATAGCCTCGGGCATCCCCGCCCCACCCGTAGGCGTCGCCGTCCTGAGACCGCTTCCGCCCTCTCCTCGGTTCCTCACGCGGGCGGGGAGGCGGGTCCGCAGAAACAGCGCCCCCTCCCTTCGCCCTCCCGTTTTCCTCGGACCGCGCCGAAGCGGGAATTCCTGCTGCGCCACAGCTCTGGGCGGCTCCTTCCTCCCTTTCGCAGGCCTAGGCCCTCCTGGAAGGTACTGGAGGCCCAGCAGAGGGGGAGCGGCCAGGGAAGGCCGGGCCTTGTTTACTTCCCGCCCTTCAGCACGTTGCGAGACACACGTCGCCAAGGTGGGAGGGGCTTGGCGCGAAGCTGAGCGGTCGCTCCCCGGCCACGTCCCCCGTTGGGGCGTTTGACAAGGCTTCCGGCAGAGGTTGATCGAGTTCCCCTCCTACCCCAGCTGGTTGGCCAAGGACGTTAGCCGCAAAAACGCACACAAGCGCGCGGGCGCGCGCGCGCGGATACACTTGCTTCGTTGTTTCTGGCCGCCTCAGGAGGGGAGGCGAGGGGACAACAAGAATTACTCGCTTTAAGCGTCCCAGGGATTCGCTTTTAACGCCGCGAGGAAGTTGCAGTAAGAGCAAGGAGCGAAGGAAAGAGGAGAGGCCACCGGTGGGTAATAGTCAGGCACGAAGAGTCAGGTGCGGATGGCAACGGAGCTAGGAGCCCGGCTTAAAAGCAGTGAGAAAATGCCTCTGAGCATGTGTCCAATGCCGAAGAAATGCAGGAAGAAATTCTGCCCTTCGGCCGCGTCTCGTGCTATTTTATTTATTTCTTTTTAAAGCAGTTTCTACTTAAAAGAAGTGTGAGAGGGAGGCTGGAGAGGGAGAAGCAGTGGTATGATTCAAATTTTTTTACTACCGGTTCTGTGGGAGTGACTTGGTGGGCATGGCAGGGGAAGGATACTGTAAAATCTCCAGTTAGAAGTGGGATTTGCCCGTTCTCCAAACTACTCAAAATGTTTGCTACCTGTTCTCCAGAACTGGTCAGAACCTGCTGAATACCACCTCTGGGGAGAAGCAACTAGTATTGAGTACCCGTTTGAGGGAATTGCAGAATACCAAATAAATTTTCTCCCCAGTTGCTCAGATTTAAAACTTCCATAAGTGCATGTTTTTCATCTTTGTGTACTATTTGTGCTTTGACATTGCATTGTTCTCTGAAACTCTGCTATATCTATTTGGGGCTGGAGGGGAGAGAGATGAGGGGAGAAGGGAATAAAAGGAGGATACATCTATATACATTTAAGATGGATACCTAGCCAGTCTAAGTATTGCTTTATAGATTAATCTGGAGGGTTGTTGGTTTTTTTGGAAATTTAGATACTTCATTTAGTTTCATTCAAAACACTCTACATCTATAGACCCAGAACTAGTGAAATGTTGCAATTCATGCCAGTAGAACTGTACAACACACTAGATGTAACCACTAGATGTATCCACTTCCAAAGTAACAAGCCATCTTCCCCCAAAAGGAGCCATGTATAAACATTCAGATGAGCACAAACACACTGCAGAACACCAGAGAAAAGAGATAAACTGTCTATACAATATAGGAAACATAGGCAATTATACATCATTGAAACTCACAATTTCAAACATCTTAAGTAAACCAAAAGACCCATTAATAGTCATTAATAGGCACCTACAGATAAAGCATATTACACATGGATTCAAAAGAGACAGTGAAAAAGCTAAAAATAAAACAAAAATGCCAGAACACCTTCCCTGCAATCAACACTTAGATAAACATGGAATATCAGAATTAATATAAGCAATAAACAACACCCTAATCAAAGAACTACCAATCAGACAAGCAATCAAGTAGCCTAACCAAGGAACTATCAAGGTGGAAACAAGTCCTCCACCAGCATGGACTGGACAAATAAATATAAAAATAGGAGCAAACCCCACTCCTTGTTAACACTGAAAATGCTACCTATAATGTCTAGAATGAAACATTGGCAAGCAAAAAGCACCTAAAATTCCTGAAAATTCAAATAGGTTATATATAGTAGAAGAAAACTAGGGATAGGTGGATGGTGAATTATAGCAGGTGTTGCTTTCCTTTGATTTTGCAATTTAGGCTCTTGGTTGAGCAGCAAAGCTAAGGCAGTAGTTTATGTTTGTCAATATAATCCATATTTTCACCACAATATTAATCTGGAGACATTTCTATCCCCCACACAAAAACATGCAGGAAATGTTAATGTGTTTTACATCTATTTTATAGGGGTAAATATATCCCAAAACAGAAATATATATCCCTATAATTCCCTGGAAGGTGAACATTTTAGCCCAGTATAGCTGCTTAATATATCTGGTGCTGTGCCTGATCGGAAGGAATTATACGGAATTTGATTGATCTTTTTAGAGTTTAGAAGCTGAGTCATAATAAATATTTTGATGGGAAACTATGAGAAGGTATTAATTCTGTAGCTAAGAAGTTGAAAAACAACTCAGAAGAAACCACAGTTGCACATGGAATCATTTAAATATTTTTGTCAAGGAAAATGCCTATCCTTGGCTAAGAAATCACCAGTAATTATCTCCACTTGAAGGGCACTTTTTATCTTCCTTTCTGAAAGAAAGAACAAAACATCTGGAAGTTCCTGGCTGAAGGCTAAAGTCTGTTTGAAGGACACTTTTTATCTTTTTTAAAAAAAATCTAGAACTTGCTATGCATAGTTATCTTGATTACTTGACAAATTGACTACAAACTCTTACCTGCTTTCTTATCTTTTAGAAAGAACCCCTGCTTCAGTGATTATAGGGCAGTGAAAGTAAAAAGTTAGATTCCATTGTTAATTATTCATAGCAGGATTAACTGTGTCTTTCTTCATGAATCAAGTTTACAGTTTTTAATAAAATGATATATAAATGGATATTTAATAATAGTCAAAAATACTGCCACATGTTCTGATTCTGTTGTAATATAAACCAAAAGACCATTATTTTCCTTGCTTATTGACATATTTATACCTCCTAGTTGTCAATTAGAACGATATTGGAATTAATATATTGTCCTTTAACGTGCAATTTCTGAACTTTTAGTTCAAAAAGTGAAGTTAAATCTACTAGTATCTTATACTGCTTATCATAAAATCCAAGAATTTGAAAGAATCTTGGAATTCTAGTCCAATCCCAAGTACAAATCCTGATATCATTTGTACAAATGGCTGTCCAATGTTTACTTTCAAACCTCTAATGATGGAACATTCCAGGAGGTTCTTCAAATCGATCAAATATCCAAACTGATACTTAGTTATTTTTATAAAATAACACTGTGCATTATGTTATTGAAAAATCCCAAAGTTCAATGGAACTCCTCAATAAGAATTAATCAGATTTTAATTTAAGGCATTAAATATATATTATAATGCTTCCCCTTCTCAGTCATTGCAGCCAAACACCTTGTAATAATATTCCTAACTTTAAAATTACATTGAAAGCATTTTAATTTTAAACGACATAAATTCTATTTTAAGTCTAACCCCACTCATTTTCTGCAATGTACATATCTAATATCTCATTCAAGGACTATATATGAAAGTATGTATTTCATATACTAATGATTTGCATATTTTGCTGCAATCTAAAGATATTTAGATGTGATAGGAATGAAACACAGAATTTTTAGTCCATTGGACCATAGGAATTCTGGCAATCCCAGAATAATTGCTGCTATCATTGCTATTACTGGGCCAATAAACCTCCTTTCCAGCTGCAGCCAGCCTCAAATTTTTCCTCTTTCTGCATTTCTCCCCTGGCTTGGAATAAGACACAGACCAGATTTAACTTCCAACATAAAACAAGCACGACATTAAAAAAAATGCACTGAGAAAGAAAAAATATATAACACCTATAAACATATTATCCCCCATACTGATACATTATTACACAATTAATTTCTCACCCTCTGCAAAACAAGCCCAAAAGATTTTAAACAACCAAATCCATTTGCAAATTGCTAACCTTTCATCTATATACAATATTGATGACAAAATAATTAACAGCAAAAACAATAAAGACAAGATGTACTCCTATGTTAACAAACTATTATTGTGAATAACTCTTAGAAAATTTTCCATAACATCTTATCTATCCCAAGACATCCCAAAGATTAAGTTATTTGTCCTGGATCAAATATCCATGTCTGTTTCTTAATGCCATTTCTTATTAATTACTCTCTAATTAAATATAATAAGTTCAAAGTTGGTCTATCTTCCCCAAAAAGTCCAGTTAAAATTGATTACCAATTAAGTGTGATAAATCCATTCCTTCATCTCCTTCGATCGTCCTGAGGAAAGCTAATTTACTTTTCCACTCAGTGTACTTCTGCTGTTGTAAAAGACTGCAGGTTTGAACTTCAAAGAAATGTATGCCATCAGCTCAGTTAATTTTAAGACTGTACAATCCCAATTTCTTTTCAACAAATTAACTAGTTCCAAATCACATTCCTTTTGTGAATCTAATTTCAGAAGAACATGCCTCTGTATATTTTCCATTGCAATTATCATTTCATCTTTTTTTTTAAAGAAGCATTCAACTAAAGATTGCATGTTACCAAATGGTTTTTTTTCAGCCAGTCTGTTCATTTTAATTCAATCCATTGTTGCTGTGTATAAGTTAACCAGGAAACAAAAAACATAAAGCAAAGTGAAGAAATAAATCAAAGGAACAGAGAAGATATGTCAATCCAAAGTTAAAAGGAAAAATTAAAAAAATAAACTCAAAATATTTTCCAATCTAATAAAGTACAAAAAACCCAGTGGTGAAAGTCTAATATGATGTAAATCAAATAAAAACACTTCACCATCCAAAGACGCTTCACATTTCCATGCAGAAAAGCAAAAATTATTCAAAATAACCTAAATCAAAACGAAGAGGGGAAAAAACAGTTAAAATCCAGCAAGGGGTTAAAGTAGGTCAGCATTCGACCAGCCAGTCAACTTTTAAAGACAAAAAGTAAAGCAGTAATTTCAAAAAGTGAAAGTTAATATCTAGGCATTATTAGAAAATGAATGTTGAAAGGAAGATGGATGCCCTGACTTTTCGACTCCTCCCAAAGAGAACTGGAATTTTCAAGACTCTCCTTCCTAGATGGGTCCACCACCATCCAAAAGTCATCTGAGTTATTCCTAAATGCTCCCATTCAAATCCAGGAAGCTGCTCTTCCAGAGAGCCAGCTCTGGCAGCAAAATCAGCAAATTATCATCAGGAAAGGAAAACATTCATACCATTCAGCAGCCATCTTGGGGGAGTCCTCAATCCTGTGACTTTTTAAAATGATTTTCGATTCAAATACTATCTAGATCAGTGGTCCCCAACCTTTTTTGTGCCACGGCCCGGTACCGGCATCACAAAATGATCCGCGGCCCAGTACCGGCATCAGCACGCATGACAAGGCAAGGTGAGCCGAGCGACCGGCCAGCCAGCCGTCCCCCGCTTCTCCCCGCCACCTTCAACTCCTCCTTTGTACCTTTGTCAATGGGCTTCGCTTCGCGACAGCTTCAGGATGGTCACTCGGCTCGCCTTGCCTTGGGTGCTGAAAGAATGCTTGCGCCTTAGTTTCGTTTGAAGCCCCCCCCTTCGATGAAACTAAGGCGCGAGGATTCCTTCAGGACCCAAACGCCTCTTTCCAAACAGAAAAGCTTACCCGGAAGCACTTTCTTGTCAAACAAGATGGCGGCACCCAGCAAACCGGCAGCCCGGTAGGAAATGTTCCACAGACCGGTACTGGTCCGCGGCCCGATGGTTGGGGACCCCTGATCTAGATTACTCTGCTTGATTTGCAGACATCAGCTATATTCAGCTTGGTACTACCATCTCACTGGGGTGGAATGAGGTGAGGAACCAATATTGCAGAGAGATATAAATGTTGACAGATAGCATTTTCAACTTCACTCCAACCTGGCTTGCCCTTCTTCAAAAGCCTTGTTCTTTGCTCAACTAATCTAAATGTAAATCTAAATCTAAATGTATAACAATGTCTTTTTGAAGATCTTTTTGTCATGTTGTAGAATAATTTTTTTAGTTAGTTCTCTTGTCCCAAAAATCTTAGTATTAATGTCCTGAAATTTTAGACACTAGGAACATAGCTAAGAAGAAAAATGTATCTTTAAAGTATCACAGTCAATCCATGTGAATAATCCTGTTGATTTCATAGGACACATCAAGATCATAGAAATTAATGTTCCTAAGCCATACCTTCAGAGTGGGCAGGTACAGGTTATTCTTACTGAACATTCACTGAACGTTCACAAAGCAAAATTTATAATTTTCCAGGCTTTTTTTCTTCCTTTATCATGATTATTAATTTTAGTAATATCAATTATTGTTTAAATAGTTGCATATATATTTTTCTGTCAATTTGTTGTAATAAACTCCCTTTTTCTACAAGTGGGTTACAATGTCCTCCACCCATTCTCGTTGGAACAAAACTAGCTGCATAAAGGTTCATGTCCTCATTGCAGATCACTATTTTGACCCCTCTCCTCTGTTCCCAGTTGCTGTCAGTTTCAGAGTTTCTTCCAATGTAAAAAAAACCTAATGGACTTTAAAGATTTTGAGGTTGCCTTTGCATGGTGTTAGAAAGGGGATAAGCTAACAATTATTGCAAGAGCTGAGAGCAGAGGCATGTAGGAATGGAGGAAGACTGGAGGTATGGTATCATACAGCTGTTGATTCTGCTTCATCATTAAACTTGTGTTGTCCCAGCCAGTATATGGGAGTTGGATAGTTACTTAGGAATTGTGAGCTGTCCCCTTAAGGGAATGCATCATGGTAAATGTAAAGGTATCTTGGGAAATGTAGTTCATGTCACGTGGCTACATCTATAATTCTGATTGGTCATTAAATTGACCCTCGAGGGGTTGAGAGAGATTTCCTCCATTCTTGCCTGGACTCATGAACTGATAAGCAGCTTACCACTATGTGATGGGTTAGGAAACTAACCATCTTTTACCTGCAATGCTGATGTACAGAGGATTGGTCATTATAGAGGAGCTTCGCCACAAATGTGAGTTATGAAGATACCTGATGTACCAATAAATGTACTTTGTTATGGATGTTTTGTGGAATTATCTATCTTCATCTGCACAGCCACAAATCCACCTCTGCATGAGACAAGACAGAAAAAACCTTTTTTTCCAATCAACCTCCATGTTGTTTCCAGGGCCTTTCTCCCAGCTTGGAACTGAACCAGATGTATTTTCCTTCTTAATAGTACCATAGTTAAGTGCAAGTGGGAACATGACTGACAATATCTCTTTTCTCAAGCATCTGGCCTTTTAATGCTCTAAGGCAGTGACATAAAGAAAGAATGCAGTAGGAAGTATGCAAATAGAAAGAATGTTGAGGAGCATCAGATGCACTGTAGCTATATTCTTGATCACCACATAGTATTTGCCCTTCATTCCTAGTATATCGGTGGGATTCAAATTTTTTTACTCCTCGTTCTGTGGGCATGGCTTGGTGGGCATGGCAGGGGAAGGATATTGTAAAATCTCCAGTCAGAGGTGGTATTTGCTGGTTCGCCGAACTACTCAAAATTTCTACCACTGGTTCTCCAGAACTGGTCAGAACCTGCTGAATACCACCTCTGAATACCACCTCTGTCATCTTTGCTGTGGCAAAATGAAACTAAAGGCTTGCTGGAAGTTGAAATCTTCCCATCTTAAAGTTGCCAAGTTTGAAAAACACTGCATTAAGATGTTAAATCACAAATTAAGAGCAAATACTTTATTCTTCATTTAAATAGTTGATTTAGACATAGCAATATAACAATTTCAGTTACCTTCATCTGGTCATAAATATCACATAATCTCTGTAATCATTTTTTTCATATGATTAACTGATGGGTTTGAAATCTATGCTTTGGAATGCTAACAATCAGTGTTTCTCAGTACTCTGTAATACTTACATTGTGCCTTCTTCCCAATTTTTGTACTATTTCAAAGTTCATAACTTGCTTTCGAATTATTTGTAACATGAAATAAAATACTACTTTTTTCCATAAAATTTTCACAATTAGAAAATAGCATATTTAAAGAATGTGAAGTAGTTCTTGGTGTGACTTCACTGACAATGTGCTATGACATTATGTTCTCTCTCAAGTAATCTGTCTGAATGATTCAGTGTAAAAGTAATCCGTAACATTCCCTTGTATCCTAGCAACTAGCCTGGCAGGCTTGGCATCTCTAGGAAAGCAATACTTTCAGAATGAGCGACAGTGACATCACAGGACATCAGGCAAAGTAGAAGCAAACTTGTTGTTTAAAGAAACAAGCTTACAATTTTTCAGTACGTTTGCCAAGTAGTAGTAAAAATATCAAAATTGTTTTGCTTTTGGCAGATTCCAGGTGGATCACAGAGTCTCTAGAACACCCATATTTGTTGCAAACTAATGCAACTGAAAAATAGGTGAAGGAATATGCCAAATTGATAGACGGTTTTACAAAACTTTTCTCTGATACAAAGCAATAAGGGCAGATTTTTTAAAAAATCGAACATTAAACATGATAACGGGAATATGAAAAAGTATATTTTATTTTATATATTGTATTTACATTTACTGAACTGTAAATTTATTTCATTTTTTGGTTCTAGAGTTCTACATGAAGAGTTAAGACAGTGACTAGAAAAGGCTGTCCTTGCAAAATGGGAGTCATTACACGTGTTGTATTCTGAAAACAACAGCAACAACAATAATAGAAATGCAATGAGTGCCACACCAGTAAAATACCATACTGTAAGTTGATTAGTAGCCATTACATTTAGCAGAATAGAGCAAAACTAAAGTCTTTGTATGAAAATTGCTATCTTTGTGTATGTCAGCTTTTTTCTCCTACTCTGCAATTTATGGGGGGAAAAATATTCTTCTGTTGGAATTATGACACATTATTACACACTTAAGCATAGTTTGATCTTGCTAATCAAAAAAAATATATCCTACAATTATGTTCCCATTACTGGCATAGTAAGAACTGATTCATGGGTAGAATTTAAAGAGCTGCATAGATTATATGGGAATTAAACCAGCACTGTGTACAAAGCCACTGGTAAAACATTCATATACAGTGATGTCAGCCTGCATTAAGATTGCTTTTCTGCCACTAACAAATTCTACAAATGTAACAAATTGAATGCAGTTAGATAAGAAAAAAATATGCTTTATTTGCCCTCCTGTTTAAAAAAAATCTTTTTTCTCACTTTCATGTTCCATGTTTCAGGTTTATCTCATAAGTTTTTACATCTATTATCTATTAACAAATCTTATTAGTAGAGGTGTCATTGTATTTTGTAAATACCTTGTACATATCAGCTCTATAATAAGTAGAAGCAACAGTACCTCATATTACAAACTAACGGCTGAGTTGATTCAAGTCAATATTTGTTTTAACTATGATTTGAAGACAATAATACATTACTTTCACTTATAATGAAATCTTCAGACCTGAGGTTTTCAGTGTTGTCCCCTTGGTGGAGTGACCTGTGTGGGCCTCACCTGGTGCCCTTGGGGCTGCCTGTCCAATTGACTTGCTAATTTCCATCAGGACATTACAATGTCAAGCATTCTGTGAGCTGGCAGTCCACAGACACACTCCTGGTAGCCATAGTGCCTACAGTTTATTGTCAAAGTTACAATGAGTTCCCCCAGTCAAAAAAGATAAAATATCTGCAAACCCATAATGACTAAATTCACAAACATACTAAGCCAAATCCAAAGAAACTACCTTATGGCTTCATAAGGCATAATCTTATTGTTTTTTTTATCATCTCTCCTTCTCCAAGAATTAAAAAAGTATAGGGGTAGCTTTTTATAGCAAAAGCTCTTTTACAAGAAGTGTGGTTAAAATGAGTGTTTTGTAACATTACAATATTTCATTTATTACTAAGTAGAAGACAAGAAACCTCCAAACACGTATTTCCCCTTCCTACCCAAAAAAAGAGCTAGACATTAATCACTTCTGCCAAGATTAATCAGAAAACAGTTTAACAGGTTGGACATGTATGCCTACATAAACGTCTTCTCAGACTAGGAAAGGGTGACATTAAAGGAATAGATGAAGAGATTATGAGACAAGTGCTATGGCAGCAAAACGACATACAACACTGTCCCAGCCTAAAGGGCAACACTTTTTTTTTTTAGCAATAAGTTATTCACTTTTTTCCAGGAAATCTTGTGACACCCATGCAGGGCTTGGGAATTCTGGGAATTGTAGTCCGCACTTACTAAGATTTAAAAATACTGGTCTACATCACAATAGATACTTAAGTCAAGGATACTTGTTGGTATTAAGTAACCAGAACAACACAACACAAACACATAATTAAGCCTAAGTAAATTATTACTTCATTAATGGTAAACATATCTAAACTATTATTAATCACTGAGTTTACAAACACATCATATTCCTTTTGTCTAGTCATTTTCTATATTTTATTACTTGTGAAAGTTTAATTTAAAAAAATAACATGCTGACTTCCTTAGTAAAATCCCAAGTTTATAATACACCTCAGTCTTATTAATTTCAACAACAGTAAAGGATTTCATTTAGTTTGATAGAACCCACACTATTAGTGCTGGATTTCAAAAAAAAGTCCAGAGTAGCAGTGAGAAATGGAACTCTAATTGTACTGAAGTCTAGTGGTCACTTGAATATTTTCTGGCATGATGTTCTTATCCTTAGTAATCCTAATTACTTGTGCCTATTGTTTTTAAGAACAAGTTTAATTGATTTTTGAAGACAAACAAAACATAAAACATAAAAGTATAAAACCTCCTTTCCAAGAATTACTTATAAATTTTAACAAGGCAAATAAAGCATTATTTTTTAAAACATAGTTCCACATTATCACATTTCCATTTACACATATATATCTTTTCCAAATTTCTCATTATTTCTCCCTTCACTTTAATTCAATTATATTTCTTTCTATCAAAGTTTTAGTAATTCTCAATCAGTCAGAAGCACACAAAATACATAACATAAAACAAGACATAAAAAAATAAAACCTCCTTAATTGTCATTTATACATGTCTTTTCCAAATTTCTCTCCCTTTAGTTTCATTCCTCCAAGGTTTTATTAATTCGCAATCAAACATAACTAATCAGAACATAAAACATAAAACTTCTTTTGAAAAGTGACTTAACCCTGGGTTACATCTTTTTTAACAGACCTAAATCAAATTCATGCTCACCTTATATACCATTCATATCTTATAAACCATTTTATATTTTCTATATAACTTCTCCCATCTTTTCACTCTCTTAATTATGTTTTATTTATTTCATCTTATTTCAAAATCATTATGCTTACATCTTTTTTCCGCTCTTTTCCAATCACCTATTTATCTCTTCTCTTTAGCAAAAAAAATTTCCCCTGTAACCACTTTTAAAGTATGATGCCTTCCCCTAAAGTAAAACTTAAAATAATACATAATTTCCATCCTGATTCTGCAAAGTACATTCTACATATTAGATCTTAAAATAAAAGAATAATAAACTTACAGTATAGTTAAATATATAATTTCCATTCTAATTCTAATTCTGATTAGTACATTATTTTAGAATAAGAAAATAAAATACTAAGTTTATAATAACATTAAGACAATAACGAATTAAACTATAACTAAACATTAATCATTTTACACATTCTCCTTAATATTTTATTAAATATTGAAATCTATCATTATTAAATATTAATATTTTATTAAATATTCCAATAAACTATTTCAAATGCAAATACTACAATACTATCTTATGTACTCTTGCAGAATCTTTCTTTAATTATGCACTATCCATTATCCTTTATCTCTAAAAAAAATTTGCTTTTTGAGATCTTGTTCTAGCCCATGGCTTTTTTTTCTTTTTCCCTCCCTTTCTTCTCCAGTCTGGTCTTTTTGCCTCCCCCTTTTTAACTTCCCCACTCTGTTGTAATTCTCTTTTCAATTGCTTTCTAACATTGTACCTTTTTTTCACCCTATTTTTCTTTTTCTTGGTCGTTTTATTAAATCTTAAATTCTCATTTTTCCTTCCTCTCTTCCCATTTTCTTTCTTAATCGAACTTTTTAGTCCATTAAAGATGGCTTCTTCCTTTTCTTCTTCTTCTTCTCCTCCTCCTTCTTCCTCAGGTATTTGCTGATACGTAGAAACCGCCATTTCTAAAAAGTGGAAGGCAGCTCCCAAGGAATCCTTGCCATTTTGCTGTCTTTCTTTTAATTTTTCATACTCCATTTTTAGTTCATCCATAGATGGTGCCATTGTAAATTTTTAAAAACAACCCAGATGTTTTCAATCTTAAAGTAATTTCCAAATGTCAAAGTTATCAAACAATCCAAACAAACAAAAATTATTTCCTCTTCTTCTCTTTACAATTTTCCTCCAGGGGCAAAATCCCAAATGTATTTTAAAAGCCGTATTACAGTTAATTGATGGTCTTATAATCTTCAAGGCATCTCCTCCAACAAAGTTTTAAAGATTTTTTTGTTAGTCCTCTCCTTCCCACTTGTAACGAAGAGCTTATTTTTACCTTTAAAAAGCAGGTTTTTCTGTGCTCCTTTGCTTTCTCCGTAAGGAAGGGGAGTGAACTTTCCTTCAGCACTTTCGCCGTTGTAACAAATTCTTTTGGAAACAAATGTATCAATCCAAAAGTCAGGTTTCCAGGGTGTTTTAGAAGTAACTTAATGTCCCGGTTCAGCCAAGAAAACTTCTCCTTCTGGCTCTTCCTCCTGCACAATCTTATCCGGTTGAAGATTTCTTTGTGGCTGCCATTACTGACAGCCGCTCCACCGCCTCAGGAAAAAGGAGTCTAGCCGGCTGGGGAAAGGGGGTGCGATATCCCCAGACCCCTGCCTGGATCTCCTCTGTCTTCCGCTGTCCCTTCAGGGTAGCGACAACCCCCAAATCCAGTTGGATCGGGGGTACCTCAGCGGCGAGCGCAGCAGGGACCCTCAGAGAAGCGGATTCCTGCCACCGCCGAAGCCTTGCAACCGGAAGTACTTGTGCCTATTTTTTTAAAATCCATCAGGGAAGTCTCTACATTTATACTCGATGAAAAGTGAGCCCTCACTGAGCTCAGTAAGGATGATTTGGAAGAACATACTGTATTTTATTTTTTAAAAAACTACAGGCAAAAAACAACTAATCTGATTAAGGTTAAATGTGAGTGTGCATGCCCCTTCACACTTTTTTATTTAGAATAAATAAGCTATTATTTAGAGAGAGAGAAAAACTTGTGTTCTCTCTCATCCCCAGAAAGTACCACAGTCCAAGCCACTAGGTCTTTTGAGGCCTGAGTCTGAATTTGCTCTCCTATCTCAGAAGCATCCATATACCAAGAGAGAACTTCAGCAGCATTACTTGAAGGAGCCAGGGTTGAAATGTACAACTGAGATTCATCAACATACTGATGATATCTAACTCCATGCTGATGCAATATTCTACCCAGTGGCCTAATTTAGAAGCTAAATTGGAGAAGGGGCAGAACAAGCACTGCAGTACTCTGCAAAGCAAGAACTTTCAGCTAGATCTTTAGATTGATTATACCAAAGCTATATTGCATTTGGCAGCTTTTTTTTCAGAGTAAGAGCCAGACAGTGAATCTATACACTCAGCTTTCACTCATTTAAAGTCAGCTATGGTGGATGGCTATCATCACCAAGTTGCATGGATGAAACAGAATATTTATATTCAAGTGTAGATTTGAGTTACAATGGCAATTAGGACCAGAATTTCTGTAACTAAGTAATACAGTCACATGAGCCCATCACTTAGCGATGGCAATCCTATTAGACTCAGTTGCTATTCTAACCTTAGGACCACACAAGTTGTTGAGCAGGAAGAGGTAGAAATCACAGGCAAGGAGCATAGAGAGATACACGAATGTTGCAGGACATGGGCGGTACTATAGGCAGGGGCCACAGTGCAGGTGGAAGACTGGAGGCCACAGGGGCTGGTGGCCACTGGTCCATGGGATCTACAGTGGAATTTCTCAGGAGAAAAATTGATGGATAAACTTATGGGACTGACTTGCCACCTTCCATGCTCACTTCCCCATCTGTGCTTATGGGAAATTGGCAGGGAAGATCATAATTGCCAATTCCGTGGTTGTGGGATACTGTAACTATCCTAAGTAAAAGCTGGTTGCCAAGTGTCCAAATCACAATCAAGTGACCAAAGCTATGCTATAATAACTGGAACCTCAGAGACTGGTCATAAGTATGACTCATTCAGTTCTGTCAACTTCGAATGGTCACTGAATGAGTGGTTATAATTCAAGAATTAGCTATATAAACAAGTGTCCTTTTTCTACACATCCTGTTGGCTAACTATTGCAGAGCTGGCAGAGAATTTATTAACTATTTGCACTAAAAACAAGATGCTGGATTATAGTGGAAGAAGAAATAATTTAATTATTGGGGAAAAGCCATTTTAACTAATGCAGTTAGCTTGCCCTTTTGTAATGTGACAGCAGGAGAAATTGAACTTAAATATATTGTCTTTTAGACCATTGAAATTAAAAGTATATTAATAATAATTAATGTGGATGGTACTTTTGAACCATCATAGACACTTGTTTTTATTAGGAAAGATTAAGGGCCAAACAACGTATAGCTTAAATTAAAGAATGAGCCATCTGACTGTTGTTATTAACTACTTACTATGATAAAGAACCTATTAAGTCCCTCCTTTGAAATCATTTCTCCCCTCCAAAAATATTACTAGTTTAGCTGGAAAGAAAAGCCAAGCATTTTATGAGTCTGTAAATTTTGCCAATTTATTAACTAAAAACATAGGGGAGACAGTAATTTAAGGGACAGGAGGCACAATAATTTCAGGGAGAGGGAATGGCTCAGAGAGAAAGTGTAAGCTCTTTTTCACATGGTGCTGCTGCTTTAAAGGTGAAACTACCCATAGTTCTTTTTAAAGCATTTAAACTGAAATCTGATAACAGATACTTTAGATCACTGCCTATTTTAGCTCTTAGTTAAACTTTTGGAATTTACTGGAACTCTGCTGCTGTAACTTCTCTGTCCACTAAAACCAATTGCTTTTAGTTCTATGCTATCATTTCACACTTGTCAGATTACATATTAAAGGAGTTGTGCTGACAATGTACTCATTCATCATCTCATGATAGCACTTTGTAGCCGATGTATAAAGGTTAGTGAATGGCGGCAAGCAAAAGTATGATCATCAAGTGAGGAATATGATCATTCTATAAACATGTATACAAATAAAAGGTATGGTTTCTAAATATAAACAATACAGAGGCATATATCTTATCTCTTTTTCAAAAAATGATAGGTAGGTAGGTAGATATGATTAGAAAGAAATTTAGAAAGAGATAGGTAAATGTATGAAGGGAAGTAAAAATAAATGATGATAAATTTTATTTCTTAATCCATATTATTTCCAGTTCATGATTTCTTTTAGAAAAAATGAAATTTTACACTCATATTCATGACACCTTATTGATAATAAATGTTTAACATTGTAGGCATAAATTATAATCCTAAGAAAATTTGTATAGAAAGCCAAATTATTAAAAAGTCTTGGAGTTAAATTCCTACAGAATTAGTGAGATGAAAAGCTGCCTAGCTTACTTCTAATATGTGTTTAAAATTGTAGGCATAGAGTGCAACTGTCAACCAAATTATTTAGGAGAAAGCATACATATAATTTGATAGGTTGCAATTCCAACAGTCCTAAAACACTTACTTGAGCATAAACATAACTGGCATAGTTGAAGCTCCTTCAGAATAAACAAACATCAAATGTAAAATTATCTTCCTCATTATACAATTTCTCAATTGCCTAGGCAAATAAGTGTCTATGCTGGATAATAAGACCTCTAGCAAAAATATGTCCAATTGCATACTATAAAAATATTCCTTTAATAAATAATATTTTGGGTGTGCTTCACCAAGAATTCTGTATACGTTCTATTCCCAGAGTCAGCAAACAGAGCTTTTAACAATGCAGTAATATATTTACAAACAAGACTAATGTATTTATATTCATAAATAACATATTTTTATCATGCTTTTTTTTAAAAAAGCATGTCCATCATGAATAATAGATTTGATTGTAGAGGAAAATGGTTCATTTCAGACTAATATCTATTCCTAAATTTTCATTTCAATCATTAATATCAATAGTATACTATTTCAACATAAGATAGTCCTTACAATCAAGAATTAGAATAACATATTACTGAATAAGCTATTTTCACAAGAATCACTTTCCAGATTGCTCTATTCATGAATAATTATGAAAATAGAATAATATGTCCAGCACATCTGGACTAAACAACGTTACTAGAACTCGTCAGTTATAGGAACTTACAGTGGTACAATCTGTGGGCTGGAATCAAGAGGATTTTGTTCAGCACCCTGTGTACTAATCCCTTTCTTTCTGTCTGCCCTTCAGGGATTCAGAAAAGAAGCTCCTGAAGGACAATTAGAATTCTATTTTTGTAAGGTTAGTAATAGAACTTTCAAAGCTTGCCATCTTTCTCTCTGTTCTTAGTTATACAGATAGCCCTTGACTTACAGGCATTCATTTAGCGACTGTTCAAAATTACAATAGCACTGGGAAAAAAAGACTTTTGATCGGTTCTCACACTTCCAACTATCGCAGTCCGTTCCCATAGTCACAATCAACATTTGGAAGTCTGGCAACTAGTATATATTTATAATGGCTGCAGTATTCTGAGGCATATTAATTCAATTTGCAGCCTGCCCAGTGGTTTCCAACCAGCAAAGTCAATGGGGAAACTGGATTCACTTAATGATCAATGTTTCACTTAAACAATTGTAATGACTTATTTAACTACTGTGGCAAAAAAGGTTGAAAAATCAGTTACAACTCCCTTAACAACTGCCTTGCTTAGCAGTGAAAATTCTGGTCTCGGTTGTGGTTGCTTAAGTCGAAGACTACATGTACTGTGCATAATCAAGCTGAAGTTACTCTAAATCTTTTTCTTATGCTTACTATTTCAGAAGCATTGGCTGCAGAAGCATCCCAAAAATCCATCGCTACCATGAGGAAGATGAATAAGACACCACAACCCCCTCCAAAGGACGCCACCACCATTCACCACAAGGACCTCGAGTCTGAGTCAGGATCGGGCAGTGATGAGGAAGTGAACCAACTATGTTCGGAAAGATGCCAAAAAAATCTGAGAGGGAAAGCAGAAAGAATTTTGGTGTGCGGGCTGCAAGGGAAATCAACTCTGATCGGAATGCCATTTCCGTGATGCCATTTGCCACCAATGCGAGCAGAGAGGACACATTGCGAGGGCATGCTGAGCATTCAAGCCAAGTGGCAGAAGACCAAGACAAGACACACCTCCAAGGAACCAAGGAAATCAACCCGAGAACCACCAGAGTCAATTCAACCGGAACCGACGGAGCAACGAGTTGACCACAGTGAGGAGCAAGATGCACCAGACTGTGAGAGTGGGCCATTCCAGCACAGCAAACGCCAGAAAAGTCCACGTTCAAGTCACGATAGAAAGTAAACAATGTCAGATGGAAGTGGATTCAGGATCTCTTCTGTCGATGGTGTCGTGGGACACCATCAAAAGTCTAATTTTCAACCTTACAAAAGTCCAGCTGGGCAAACAAAGTTTAATCCTAAAGAACTACCAGGGGAACAAGATTCCCATCATTGGCATAGGTAAATTCTGAGTGATCTTCCAAAACTACTCTGGAATCCTGCCTTTAACCGTAGTCGACTGGGACCGGCCAAGTCTGCTGGACTCAAATGTTCAAGCCATTGGGAATCGATTTCACCGGAATTCACAGCATCACAGAAAGCAATTGGGAAGACAACCTGATGGAGGAATTCCGGGACGTGTTCGATGGAAAATTGGGCAAATAGTTGGGGTCCTCTGTTTCTTTTAACCTAGACCCAAACATAGCTCCAATCAGACTAAAAGCAAGAGGTGAGTTCCATTTGCGCTTAAACCAAAAATTGATGAGCAGTTAGAAAACTCATTTCCCAAGGGATCCTAGAACCCATAGACCATGCTAAATGGGAAACCTATCGTAACACCTATAAATCCAGATGGATCTCTGCGCATCTGTGCTAGCTGTTGGGCCACCCTTAACTTTGCCCTACAACAGAGGGCATACCCCGTCCCAGTGGTGCAATACCTTTTACACTCTCTGGGGCAGGAAAAGATATTCGCAATGCTTGATCTTGCACAAGCCTACCAGCAATTACCAGTAGATGCTGAGACAGCAGAAACACAGACAGTGGTAACACACTGGGGAGCTTTCAATGTAATTGACTACAATTTGGGGTCAGCATTTCCCAGGGGCTATTCCAGAGCCTCATGGAACGATTACTGCATGGAATAAAGGGGGTGGTACCTTACTTCAATGATGTCCTCATATCAGCCGTGGACAAAGAACAATCACAAGTGCATTTAAGGGAAGTCCTAAGCCATTTCAAAGAGGCAGGGCTAATAGTAAAAAAGGAAAAATGCCAGCTAGCAGCCAACAAAGTAGAATTCCTGGGCTATCTACTAGATAGTGAAGGGATCCCCCCCACGGTCAGTAAAGTTAGAGCAATCAAAGAAGCCCCCAGGCCAACAAGCAAAATAGATTTGCAAGCCTTCCTTGGTCTCATTAACTTTTACCACATATTCTTACCACAGAAGGCAACAGTGGCAGAGCCACTCCACAGACAACTTGACAAGAAAGCAGCCTGGGTTTGGGGGAAAAAAGAAGAAGCAGTGTTCCAAGAGGTAAAGAGAATTATTACATCAGACCACATACTAATCCAGTACAATGAGACTTTGCATTAATATTAACTTGTGACGCATCACCATTCGGGGTCAGTGCAATCACCAGCCACATCTTACCAAACGGAAAAGAAGCCCCAATAGTCTTCTACTCAAAGACATTATCAAAACCGGAACGGAATTATAGCCAACTAGACAAAGAAGTGTTAGCTGCAGTCACCGGAATCAAGAGATTCCACGAATACATATATGGAAGAAAGTTTACTAGTCACAGATCACAAATCACTTTCGAGCATCATCGCAGGGGACAAAGTCACACTGAACATCTTGTCCCCCAGAATGACACATTGGGTAGAATTTCTGGCTGCCTACGACTACAAATTAATTTACAGGCCAGGAAGAGACATTGACCATGCCAACGCACTGAGTTGATGTCCCCTACCCATCCAGGACGAGGATCCAGCACCAGCGAAACCACACTCCTGATAGAGATATTTCAAAGAATACCAGTAACAGCAACCGATATCGCAAAAGCAACAATTAAAGACAGAACTCTGGTGCACATTTTGAACTGCGTAGGGAGAGGGTGGCCCAAGAAAGAAAAAGCTGATGAAACTAAGCCATTCAAGAACAGACAAACGGAACTATCAGTACTGAAGGGGTGCGTACTATGGGGGGATTGGGTAATAATTCCCGAAAGTTTAAGGGATGATATAATGGAAATGTTGCATGCAGGGCATCCGGGGATAGTTAAAATGAAATCCCTAGCAAGGAACTATGTGTGGTGGCCAAGGATGGATAAAGAAATAGAGGCATGGACAAATCAGCCAGCACCCCCCGTGGCATCCATCCATGAGTGGGAAACACCAAGGGGACCATGGTCAAGGGTATTGATTTCGCTGGGCCAGTAAAGGGACACACATTTTTTATCGTAGTGGACGCACATTCTAAATGGCTGGAAGTCAGCATAAAGCAGTCCACAACAACAGAAGCAGTCATAAGAAATCTAAGGAAACTATTTGCCACAGACAGCCTTCTGGACATAATAGTATCCAACAATGGGCCTCAGTTCACAGCTACCCAGTTTGAGGGGTTCCTCGCACAGAACGGGATAAGGCATGCCCTATAGGCACTGGGACACCCACCAACGAACAGACAAGTGGAACGCATAGTCCAGTACACAAAAGAAACCCTCCAAAACTAGGGCCAGGGGATATGCAAGTGAAAATAGATAAATTATTAAGTATACAGCACATAACACCCAGCACAACAACAAATAAAAGCCCTGCCAAATTACCATGGGAAGAAAGCTGAGATCACTCCTAGATAGGTTACACCCCAATTACAATCCAGACAGACCATTAGATTCGTCCAGCAAATGCCAGACATTCCAAATGGGTGATCCAGTTTATGCTAAAAACCTAACAGGAACCACTTTGGGTACCGGTGATGGTAGCCCAGATAACGGGACCCCGTTCTTACAGGGTCGGCACACCTGATGGCAAAAGCTGGAGAAGACACCTTGATCAACTAAGAACCTGAGGGACAAAGAGGCACAGAGACATAAACAGAGAGGAAGGGGGAGACCCTTCACATATATACACTAGAAGCAGAGAGGAAGGGGGAGACCCTTCATGCATATCCAACAATAACGGAGGAAGGGGGAGACCCCAACCAAACAATAACACAGAACAGGCCCTAACGACTAATGAAACACAACCCCAACAACTAAGAATAGCACCGAAAACACTGAACAGAAGTAGCAGACATTTACCAGACACACATAGGCAGCAGCAAGATAGGAGAAATCGAAAGGGTGGCCTCTAAGTGGAGATAAAATGGCTGCCCGAATGAGAAGGTTTCAGGAGGTTCCAATGGAGGGAGCAGGAGAAGCGATAAGTCCATCTGAACAGTTCAAAGACCAGCCCATGACTGAGCTGTGCAGGTCCGGTCGTACCCATAAAAGCCCCGCCTACCTACATGATTACGTGCATTAGGTGGGACAGGATTGGTTGAACCGGACCAGGTGGGGATGGGTGTTAGATATTTACACATGCACCTCTCATTGGTTGATACACAGCGGCGGGAATTTAAAAGCCATCACTGGTTGTAGCCGGGAGCAGCTCCACTGTAAAATGAGCTGCCATGGCTGCCGCATGTTGCTCTGAACAATGCAATATAGAAGTTAAGCAGTCAGAGCCTCCGACGTTATCTCTTGCCCACAATCTAACAATAATGCAACCTAGTTCCAATATACAAATTCATCTCCAGCAGAGATAGGGATTTTGTTGATGACCAAGGTTGCCCTTTATATTGAAACTGGGAGGGGCTGGATTAGGCATAGGGATAGGACACATAGGCAGGGTTAATCGTAGTGGAAATTTTCTCTTTTTTCTTACTTTGTTGAGAGTGGAGTACTTTTGCATTAATAAACTATTAAGTCTCTTTTAAGGCTTTATACTTTTATAATCATAGAGCGAAAGAGTAAATTACAGTTTTCACTCATGTCTCAGTTGAGAATAATAGGAAATCACATCTCTGACTTTGAGCAATCATGTCCCAGTCAGTTGTACTGGCAGGGATATAAGAAGCCACAAAGTTTTGTGGTTTGCAGTTTGCTTACCTTTGAGCCAGGAGGTTTGGATGGGTGTGTGATGCCTAGTATTTCACAGTAGACCAAAGAATTGTAACGTCAGCTTCCAATTCTTGATCAATCCTTTTTGATCTCTTACACCGAGTTTCCTTAGAAAGCCTAAGCCTTAGGACAGGGGTCAGGGAACTTTTTTACCTCTTACCCCCCAAAAAATTTATAAACGCAGACGTTACCCCTCCCGGCCTCTCCCCTCCCGGCCACCTCAGGCTGCTGACACATAATTTGGAGGTCGAGGCGGGAGGAGGTGCCCTCCCCGCGGCTGGGAAGAAGGCGGGATAGCTCGCTCCAGGGAATGAAATGTCACCAGGCTTCCCGAGGGCTTCTGGGAATTTTCTCGGGGCCAAGGCGGCAGTTGCAGGTGCCTCTTCGCTTCCTGTGTGCCTGGCAGTGATGAGAGGCTTCGGGGAGGGAGCCGGGCTGGCTGGCTAGTTGGCAGGCAGGCAGGGCCTGGGGGCGAGGAAGCGGGAAGGAGGATGATATTTGGGAGCCACGGTGACACAAACTGCGCGCGCAGCGTCATGCGGTCATCGCAGCTGGGGAAAGCGTCCCTTTTCCCAAAATGCTCTGCCCTATGCCAGAAGCTCGCCTTCCCCTAAAAAAAAACGGGCGGCGCGGCTCTTGCAGAATCTAGCCTGGAGTCATTTCTGACCCAGGAAACAAGGGTGGGGTGGAGGGGATAAATTTGCCTCAAGGGTGTTTTAATAACTGCTGCTATGCCGATAGTTCCGCCATTGGCCAGCGCAACCTCCTCATTACCCCCAGATTTTCACTTTTACCCCATTTGGGGTAATTTACCCCTGTTCCCTGACCACTGCCTTAGGATGATCGTTCACAGCTGTAACTGTTTGCTCAGCCAATGGGGAAACCTTAGTTAGAGCTCTTGGGAGGCTGGAGAAGTGATGGGAGTTGATTGACAGGAGCCAAGACAGGAGGAAAATTCTGATAGCTCAAATCCACACATCAGGGTATCCAAATTAAAAATAATAATAAATCTGACAGTGGTATTTTACTGACAGTAAAAATAGCTTTTACCTACCCAGCCTAACTTTAACTGTGCATTTTAGTGGCCAGAGAATATTAGTTCTTGTCAGAGAAAGGAGTTAAGGCATTTTTAGTTTTTTTGTTACCTTTCTCCAGTGTAACAAATAACTAAACTAGTTATGTGTTTCAATTTTTAGTGGAAAACTCTGCTGATCTGGAGGTGAAGGTCAGTCACAACTTTCTCTCCTCAAAGTTCATTGGAAACCTTCACTCCAGCAGAGTCTTCTCTGACTAGAATTACTTTTTTTGTTCAAGAAGAAACAGAAGAAATACAGTAGTAAATACAGAATGTCCACATTGTTGCCATGGTAACCCATGATTGGTTCCTTACTAATATTCTTTCCAAGACAAGAAGAGGAAGAAAGATGGCCAAAGCTCACACACTTCCTGTTTCTACCTACCACACCAAAGAGTATAATGGTCCAAATACCCTTGAGCAGACTTCGACCCTGTTCCCAGCCCAGAAGCTGAGCCTCTCACCAAACATCCTAGAACTTTTAACTCTGCCTTGTGGTTTAGAGGAACTGGAAAATGACTACCGGTAAAGTGCTAACCAGCTACAGGGAGCATTTTGGGAGGATTCATAATATAATTATATAAATAACATGTAATATAAATACAAGAATAAAAGGGAGGGAGAACATCTGGTGGAGGTATGAGGTGAGGGTTAGATACTTAAGACTTCTTTAGATAGGAAGTATATAGATACACTTCATTTCAAAGTTTAGGGTTTTTTTAAATTAAACTATTTTACAATACATCCTCCTGGTGTGGGTATATGCCCACAATGACTTTAAACAATCATCTTATAATGATACTATAAAAGCCCAAAATATGAAACCAACAGAGCAGGAGTGATAGAGGAAACTGCAAAGCTAACGTAGAATAAAGATTTAAAAGCCCAGGGTCAAACTTGGTAAAAAAAATCTTCATTAGCTACCTAGAGATATTTAATTGAAACTGCTCAGAAATAATATTCAAATTATCTGGGTAAGAATTTTATGAGATAGTTTGGGTTATGTGATAGTGACAATTCATTTGGAAACAATGCATCTACAAATTATACATGTGTGATGGAGTCATCAGAACATGACCTCATTCTTAACTTTCATATTATCACCCTCCCAAAGGTCAGTAGTCATTTTTAAATACAGCTAGTTCACAGGCCTTTGGCTATCATGGAGAGCCATACAGTATATGTCATATATATAGAAACAGCTGTGAAAGTCTGACTCACAGACGAGCACTATACAGAAGCCTGATGATGGCAGCTGAGATTCTGCCGAAATGTTGCTACAACTTTAAAAGCACAACTATAATGACGTGGGAAAATACCTGAACAAAGCTGAATACCATACATATAAATACCCACGAAAACTTAAGATATATATATATATATATATATATATATATATGGATCTTTGGTTGTTCGGGTTTTCTCCCGCGTAAGATTCAAAGTATCTAGGCAACGTTTCGATGAAGTCTCATTCATCATCATCAGGCCTCTGTCTTCAGCTCTTGCTTCTCATATATACATACACATACACATACACACACACACACAGGAATATTTAATACTTTATTGAAAGTATACAATTACTGTATGTTATTACATCATAGTCCATATTATTTGCATTGTGTAGTTGGGCCTGTGTAACAACTTATGATGTAAAACAAATTTCTGCTATTAAATAATGGAGATGGATATTGCTGTTGTGCAACCAACTCAGAGGGAGATCAAATTGGGTTTGGAAAAGGCAACCCAGTTGCACTAGATTCCACAAAATAAATGAAACTAGGAAGTACATGTAAACCTATGGCATGCGTGCCACAGGTGGCACGCAGAACCATTTGTGTGGGCACGCAAGCCCCAGCCAAACTTATCTGCACTGCATATGTGCGTGCCTCCCAGCTGGTTTTTGGCCCACCTGAGGCCTTTTTTGGCCTCCCAGGGGCTTGATGGAAGCCTCTGCAGCCTTTGGAGGGAAAAAAACAGGCCCCTTTCATCATTTGAAGTGATGAAACAGGCCCATTTTTTGGCCTCCAAAGGCTGCAGAGGCTTCCTTCGAGCCTCTGGGAGACTGAAAAATGGGCCGAAAATCAGCAGGAATGTGCATGCATGTGCAATGCAGATAAGGGGTGGAGGGGGGATCATGTGTGCATGTACAGGGGGCAGGGGGCATGCGCATTGCCTTCTGGGTGCGCACAATTTTCGGCACAGGAGCCCGAAAAGGTTAGCCACCACTGTCCTAGAGGAAATAGGACTATATTTACCTTTTTATATTTTGTCTTAGAGGTGCTTTTTTCAAAAGGCAGCTGAACAGTCTACTTTTCCTTGAAGACCTTTTGCTTCTCATCCAAGAAGCTTCATCAGTTCTGAGTGGATGTGGGAGGAGATGGAAGGATTGTATTTCTTTGCAATCATCCAGTCATTAGCACCCTCTCTGAGAGCCATTTGGGATTTTATCTATACCCGTAGAGTCCCTGAATCAGAATCCAAAGGTGTGAATCTTCTTGGAACTGCTGAAAGGATTGTGTTGTAGACAGGAAATAGGTGGTGCCATATTCCCCCCTCTCTGTTGAGGGAGGACTGTTCAATTCTAACATAGATGATTTTTTCTTCCCCTCTTTCAAACCAACTGTGCTCTCTACCCAGAATGTGGACTTTGCTATCTTTAAAAGACTGACCTTTGCTTTTTAAATTCAGATGAACTGCCAAATCTTGTTCTGATGAGTTTGTTCTCCTATGTTGTGCCATGGATTTGTGAAGTAGTTGTTTCTTCAAGATCTGAACATGTCTCACTGCACTGTATTGCATATACCATGTTTCTCAGTTTGTGTCTGAGTGTTTTATCCTTGGAGTGAACAAGCTTCTGCCTTAGTGTATTCTTGGGTTTAAAGGGTGCATGTATGTAGAGTTGATTGAAAATCCTCCTGATCTTTTCCAATATTCCTGCAATGTATGGAATGACAACATTGCCTCATTTTTGTTCTCTTCTTTGTCAGTTATGGAGGAGCCCTGCTGAATCTCTTTCTGGGTTTGATAAAGGTGCATTTGGGATAGCCACACATTTGGGAGGTTTCCTTGACTTGTTTTTTTTCTTTTCCCTCTTTATTGGCTGGCAAACTTTCATCCCAGTGGTATAAGATTCTGATCAGTCCCATTTGTGCCCCAGTGGGTGATGAGAATCCATATGTAAATACTGATCTATGTGTGCGTGGAGGTTTCTGCAAACTTCAGTGTTAAGGTTTCTGTCTTCCTTAATGTGCACTGCAAAGTCCAGAAATGCCAGAGAGTTTTCCTTAACATATTCCCTTGTGAACTTAATTTACATGTCCACAGAGTTGACATGTTTGGTGAAGACTTCCACTTCCTGGGTTCCTTGACCATGGTATCATCTACATACCACGTTTCCCTGAAAATAAGACCCACCCTGAAAATAAGCCCTAGCCTGATTTTTTTAAGTGAGCCTAATATAAGCCTACTCCAAAAATAAGACTGGGGGAGTGGGCATGGCCAGCACAAGAAGCTGCGAATGCATGGAGACCAATGGTGACCGGCAGCAGCAGCAGCCTGCCAGCCCCTTGGCACAGCACAAATAAGTCCAAGTGTGGAGGCAGAGGCAAGGAGAGACAGGCAATCCTGACCTGCTATGTGGGAGATTTGCAGAAGGCTTATGTGGTTGCACCGGCAGCAGGCGGAGGCACAGATATGGGGGGAGGCAGATAATCCCAAGCCCCACACAGGTGCCTGCTTGGCATGGCCATGGGCAAGCCAAGAGACAGTGGGATGGAGTGGGTGGTGTATTGGGATTGCCTGCCTCCCCCGTGCCTCAGTCTCTACCTGGCTCTGCTGCACACTTTTTCACCCAGAGGGAGATGAAGTTTTGTCTGCGTGCAAAAGGGGTGCTTTGAAATGGAACTAATTGCTCCTTTTCAAAATGTCCATTTGCAAGCAGACAAAGCTACAAGTTTCCATCATTTCTCTGCCCAGGTGAAATGTCTGGGTGCCTATGGAATGCTTGAGAACAGAGTAAATCACTCCATTCCCAAGGGCCCGATAGGCACCAAGATACCTTTCACCCAGACAGAGGTGAAGTTTTGTCTGCTTGCAAATGTGGGACTTTGAAATGGAGCAATTAGCTCCTTTTCATAGCATCCCATTTTCAAGCAGATGAAGCTTCAAGTCTCTGTTGACTAAAAGAGCTAGAAAATCTACACATCATTGAGTATTAGTTGCTGGACAGAAGGACAGAGTTCTTACATTCATGTCCTGCTTTGGAGCTGCCCAAAGGAGTTTACTTGGTTCCTGTGAATAGAATGCTTAACTACATTATATGTATCTAGCAAGGCTGGTACTAAAAAGCTTCTGTGAACAAGCAAACAAATTGTGGCATTGGGTCATTAGCTTTGCCCACCGATGCTGAAAATGGAAATATACTACAGTTAGCTTGTCCAGTTGTGTATTGTGCCCAGTTGAGGATGATGCCAGTCTGCCTTTCTCTACAGTTAATAATTCATTGAAACAAGTCTCTAAAAACTTTCTTTAGTGGTATTTATTAGAAGGAAGATTATGGCTACAACATGACAATTTCAGTTAATACTTTAGTTCTGAATGAGATACCGATGTTCAGTAAATGCAACCAGTGGTGGGATTCAAATAATTTTACAACCTTATCTCTGCCCTGATGATGATGGGCATGGCAGGGTGGTCATATGATTGGGTGGGCATGTCCAACTTAATTGGTCTCATCCATAGGAAATTTCTCCTTAGTCCAACTCACAATAAAATAGCTCTGTTTCAATATTTAGAATAGAATAGAATAACAGAGTTGGAAAGGACCTTGGAGGTCTTCTAGTCCAACACCCTGCTTCGGCAGGGAACCCTATACTATTTCAGACAAATGGTTATCCAATCTCTTCTTTAAAACTTTCAGTGTTGGGCCATTTACAACTTCTGAAGACAATTAATCCACCGATTAATTGCTCTGTCAGGAAATTTGAGGGGCTCCTACAAAAATGAGGGAGTCAATCTATTTTTCAAAGCACCAAAAGGCACAACAAGAAACAATGGATCGAAACTAATCAAAGAGAGAAGCAACCTAAGACTAAGGAGAAATTTCCTAAGGGTGAGACCAATCAACCAATGAAATAGCTTATCTTCGGGAAGATAAGTTATTTTCATCACTACAGGTTTTCAAAAAGAGTGAGGAAAGTACACCCTCAAAGAACAGTGCCAGGAACCACTAAAACAATTCAGAAAACTTAAAATAGCCATTCCTCTTTTTTTAAAAAAAGTCAATTCTAAAGCAAATACAGCAGCTGAAAGGGAAACTAAAAGCAGCAGCTCACGCTAATTGAATTGCTGCCAAAATCCATTAACCCTTCCAACTCTATTATTCTATGTTCTAAATTGGGTGCTTCACAGCAGAAGCAATACAGCTGGCTGGACCACACATGCATTAAATTCACAGCCTGTATGATCAAGCCGCCTCATTGTCCCCTCCAGTATCTTTTTCTCCAGGGAGAAACAAGAAGTAACCAACACTGCGGCAGCTATAAAAGGTCTTGGGGAACTCCAGGGAGTATCAGCTGATCACAGAAGTGTTACTTAATAATTTTTAGAATGAAAATGTTTGTAATCTTGTCCTTCTTTCTGAAGGGAAGAGGTTAATCCCATCCCGAGATGGGTGATTGATAGGTTTCCCTGCCCTAATCCTGTCAATTTCTGTTTATTGACTTGATTCAGGTGTGTCAGCTGCATTCCAGCTGCAACCGTTAAGTAGTTCTTGGCTGTCTGCCTAGAGCTATTAACTGAGGGAGAGAGAAAAAAACCCTCTCTTGCATTTTTATCCGGTTCTCCTAACTGCATAAGCAATCAACTTCAGCAAACCTGTGAGAACCTGCTGAATCCCACCTGTGTATGCAACTCTTTTTCACCTCCTCTGTTTTTTTATGTAGAGGACTGGAAGCTTGTTTCTTTATGAATGAGGTGCTGTCTGCATCTGTTTACTGTTTCAATAGAAACAGTGGTTGATAGATGGCTTATTTATTTGTTGGTAATGCAACATTCATAGGCCTCCCTAATCCATATGGACTCTTAAAATTCAGTTGCATCTCTAGGGTCACATTCAGAACCAGGTATCCTCCCTGCTCCTGCAGGTGAATATTTTCATGTTCCCATTGGGAAAGTTTTAAATTGAATGGAATGGAATGGAATGGAATGGAATAGAATAGAATAGAATAGAATAGAATAGAATAGAATAGAATAGAATAGAATAGAATAGAATAGAATAGAATTCTTTTATTGGCCAAGTGTGATTGGACACACAAGGAATTTGTCTTGGTGCAAATGCTCTCTGTATACATAAAAGAAAAGATCCATTCATCAAGAGTCAAGAATCATAAGGTACAACTACCTAATAATAGTCATAGGGTACAATAAGCAATCAAATCATACTTGGAAACAGTCCATATAAATAGTAAGGATACAGGCGCCAAAGTTACAGTCCTACAATCACAAGTGGGAGGGGATGGGTGATAAGGAGTGATGAGAAGATTAATAGTAATAGTAGTGCAGACTTTGTAAATAGTTGGACAGTGTTGAGGGAATTATTTGTTTAGCAGAGTGATGGCATTTGGGGAAAAACTGTTCTTGTGTCTAATTGTTCTGGTGTGTAACAATTATATAGTATAGTGTAGTTTTGAGGGAAGGAGTTGAAACAGTTTATGTCTGGGATGTGAGGGTCTGTAAATATTTTCACAACCCTCTTTTTGATTCATGCAGTATACAGGTCCTCAGTTGAAGGCAGGTTGGTAGTAATCGTTTTTTCTGCAGTCCTAATTATCCTCTGAAGTCTGTGTCTATCCTGTTGGGTTGCAGAACCAAATCAGACAGTTATAGAGGTACAGATGACAGACTCAGTATAATTCCTCTGTAGAACTGTTATCAACAGCTCCTTGGGCAGTTTGAGCTTTCTGAGTTGGCGCAGAAAGAACATTCTTTATTGTGCTTTTTTGATGATGTTTTTGATGTTAGGTGTCCATTTTAGGTCATGTGATATAATAGAACCTAGAAATTTGAAGGTCTCTACTGTTGATACTGTGTTGTCTAGCATTGTAAGAGGTGGTAATATGGGAGAGTTTCTTCTAAAGGCTATCACCATTTCTACAATTTTGAGTGTGTTCAGTTCCAGATTGTTCTGGTTACACCACGGGGCAAATTGTACAACCTCCTGTCTGTATGTAGATTCGTCGTTGTCTCAAATGAGACTAATCACTGTTGTGTCATCTGCAAACTCCAGTATTTTAACAGATGGATCATTTGAGATGCAGTCATTGGTATATAGGGAGAAGAGAAGTGGAGAAAGTACACAGCTGTGTGTTAATTGTACAGGTATCAGATGTGATTCTGATATGGCACAAATTCACACACAGGGAATCACTTATATAACACAAACTAGGAGCAATTATGTCAAGGAGCTGTTTGACACAGAAGACATTTTAAGAATGGCATTATCATGTGTCTTATTATAGTTTTGCACTAAGAGTTCTCTTTCTGAATGAGCTAAGTTTAGCTTGGGTGACGTACATGTTGACTCAGTTTGATTTGATGGTCAGAAGACTAAGGAGTCACTGTGTGCATCTGTTCATCAAAACTGCCAAAGCCAGGGAATCTTTGGATAGTTTCCACCATCAAGATATATAAACATTATGAGCTGTCCATACAAGACCTTGCTGAGGAAAATAACAGACTTTTCAAATAAATTGACAATGGCCATTAAGGAAGCAACAAATCTTTCCTAAATACTTCTGAAGAATGTTTTATGCTGTTGTAGGCTGAAAATGTCAATATGACGAATCATGTATACACAACTAGCTTAGAGTGCAGACTCTTTAGAGAACCACTTGAAGGCACAAGATAGTTAAATTATTTAATCCAGTGTCAGGCAACATATGGGCCCCAAAAGTGTCTCTAAGTCTATCAACTTGAAAAGTCTAATGTAACTGAAGGTGAATACTAGTAAGTACATAAGTAGCTAATATAAGCTGCATTCAATCAACCTGAACTAAATTCAATTTTAGGTATTATCCTAGCTTTCTCCACATTTTATAGTGTGGCTGTATGGCTACAAAATGAGGCGGATTTTGATCTAAAAGCCCCCTGTGCTAGGGAAGGTTTAGTGCTGTAGTCTCTGTCTCTGTCTCCCTCTGTCTCTGTCTCTCTCTTTCTCTCTCTCTCTCTCTCTTTCTCACACACACACACACATACAAATCATAAATATATCATATGCAGAAATAACTTATTTTTATGGCTGAGCCATAAACCCCTACATGGAAAGAGACAAGAATTGTAAACCAAGACTAAACATTCAGCTAACTAAGAATCATTGTTCAGAGCCAAAACCAGTAATATAAAAGATAGTAGTGACTCCAACACTCATAAATAGTTGAGAAGGACAGATTTTACCCTCATTTTTCCCAGCCACAGTAGGTGGAGCCTCTCTAGATTTAGGTTTCTTCCTTTAAAACAAGGCTCTTCAAACTTGGCAAATCTAAGACTTGTGGACGTCAACCCCCAGAATTCCTGAGCTAACATGAATGAAGGAGGAATTCTGGGATTTGAAGTCCACAAGTCTTAAAGCTGTCAAGTTTGAAGACCCTTGCTTTAAAGCACGGGTGAGCAATTAATTTTTGTCGAGGGCCACATGGAAAATCAGATCTGCGTTCGAGGACTGAACCAATTTTATAAAAGGCCATTATGAAGGGCCCATTATAAAATGCAGCAAATTATATCTAAGAATATTTTATATATATGTATATGTATATGTATATGTATATGTATATATATATATATATATATATAGAGAGAGAGAGAGAGAGAGAGAGAGAGAGAGATCCTTTGGTTGTTCGGGTTTTCTCCTGCGTAAGATTCGAAGTATCTAGGCAACGTTTAGATGAAGTCTCATTCATCATCTTCAGGCTTCTGTCTTGGCTCTTCATCGAAACGTTGCCTAGATACTTGAATCTTGCGCGGGAGAAAACCCGAACAACCAAATCCACATACAAATACCCGAGAACCTCAGAAAACATATATATATATATAAAATATTCTTAGATATAATTTGCTGCATTTTATAATGGGCCCTTCATTATATATATATGTTATATATATAATATATATATATATATATATATATATATATATATATATATATATATATTATATAAGAAAAAGTAACACCACGGCTGCTCCTG
Source organism: Pseudonaja textilis (assembly GCF_049901715.1). Classification (NCBI taxonomy): domain Eukaryota; kingdom Metazoa; phylum Chordata; class Lepidosauria; order Squamata; family Elapidae; genus Pseudonaja; species Pseudonaja textilis. The sequence continues at coordinate 26,799,952 of NC_142008.1, read as the reverse complement.
CTACTACTTTCCACGCTTTCCAAACATGAGCCCAAGGAGAGAACAAACAGCAAACCGCGCTCAGGGGCATCCAAGCCCACCTAAAGCTAGGCCGCTGCTGGTGGAGACTTGCCCTGCCTTGGTGCCCCGTTTCCCAGCTCAGCGGTCCTGCTCGGGTGGCACTTTAAAAGCCCTCCTCCTCGCATATGCGCCCGATGAGCCGCTCACCACGATGGCGGCTCCGGCACCCAAGCAACTTCCTAGCAACTTGTGGCTTTTTCCTCTCGGGCGCTAGTGCCTGGCCCCGAGCAGCCGCGTGGTGGAGGGGAAGCCCGGAGCTCCTCCTCCAAGTAGCCTGCCCACCCGCTGGGCAGAAACCTTCCCACTCCTCGGTGGGAAGACGCTCCCGCCTGCAAACTTTGCCTGTGCAAAGTTTAAGCCTGGAAGCCCCAAAACCCGAGCAACTTCCCAGCAACTTGCAGCTTGCTTTTTCCTCTCGGGCGCTCGCGCCTGGCCCCGAGCCACGCGGCGGTCCCAGCAACTTGCGGCTTGCTTTTTCCTGTCAGGCGCTCGCGCCTGGCCCTGAGCCGCACAGCGGAGGGGAAGCCCGGAGCGCCACCAGGTCGCCTCCTCCAAGCAGCCTGCCCACCTGCCGGGCGGAACCCTTCCTGCTCCTCGGCGGGAAGACGCTCCCACCTGCAAAGACGCTCCCGCCTGGAAGCCCCGGAAACCTAAGCAACTTCCCAGCAACTTTCAGGCTTTCTTTTTAACTCGCGGGTGCTCGCGCCTGACCCCGAGCTGCGCAGCAGGGAAGCCCAGCGGGCGGGCGGGCTGCTTGGAGGAGGTGACCCGGCAGCGCTCCGGGCTTCCCCTCCGCCGTGCGGCTCGGGGCCAGGCGCGAGTGCCCACGAGTTAAAAGGAAGCCGCAGTTGCTGGGAAGTTGTTCGGGTTTCCGGGCTTCAGGCTTAAACTTTGCACAGGCAAAGTTTGCAGGCAGGAGCGTCTTCCCACCGAGGAGCGGAAGGGTTCTGCCCGGTGGGTGGGCGGGCTGCTTGGAGAAGGCGAGCCGGCGGTGCTCTGGGTTTCCCCTCCGCGAGCGCCCGTGAGGAAAAAGGAAGCCGTGGTTGCTGGGAAGTTGCTTGGGTGCTGGGAGCAGGCTTTTAAAGTGCCGCCCAAGCAGGACCACGGAGCCGGGAAACGGGGCACCAAGGCAGGGCAAGGCTCCACCAGCAGCGGCCTAGCTTTAGGTGGCTCCAAGCAGCCCGCCCGGCCGCCGGGCAGAACCCTTCCCACTCCTCAGGGGGAAGAGGCTCCCGCCTGCAAACTTTGCCTTTGCAAAGTTTAAGCCTGGAAGCTCCGGAAAAAAGGGGGGATCAGTGGGGACTCACCTTCGGAGAGGTCGCACTCGAAGGTGATTTCGAATTCCCAGCTGAGGCCTTTGCGAGGTTCTTCTTCTATTTCCTACCCCGAGAGCGCTCCGCACTGTTTTGCAGCTTTGGGGGCCACACGGCGCAGGGCAATACGCCATGCCCAGCGATTTTTTTCAGGGGCGGGCCGGATTGGACAGACCAACGGGCCGGATGTGGCCCGCGGGCCATAGTTTGCCCACCCCTGCTTTAAAGGTTGCAGATCTGTGGGTCACTTAATGGAACAGCAGTCATCTATTTCACTCAAGTTGTTACATTGAATTTAAAAACTTTAACTACAATATATGATATGATCCTCATAGACAGAAAGAAAGAAAACTTGTCATTTCTATATTGTATTTTAAGACCTCTATGTATAATACACACGTCATACATTGCTGCTTATATAAGTATTTAGTGTTCTTCTTTGATATGGGCTTATGTCTAAGTAGAACTCAAAATATGTTGGAACTAGAATATTTATTATGTATTGGCTTGGTTGTATGGCCTGCTTTTGCAAGAACCAGGCAATGGATAGATATGACATCAACATAGAAACTATTTGAGCACTGAAGATGACTCATTGACATATCTAAGTGGGCTGGTTAGCTGCATAAATAGATTCTGTGTTTACAAATCCCACTGAACCATGAATTAGTCAACCACATTTTGGTCTAATATATTGGGCAATCCTAGCTTCTCGGTTTAGATTCATTCATTCACTGGGAACCCAGGAAACTGAAATGAGTAAACCATAGTAATTACACCTAGAAAAACATGTTGTGTGGACACAACCAGAAAGAGAAAGACTAAGGTGGAAGGGGGTGGGATTCAAAGAACATTAGGGCAGGCTAGAGATACATGAACAATGGGAGTCTAGTTTATAAGAGGTAAGAGTTTATCTTGGGTAACATGAGCTACGAGTATGTTGAGTACATGGGTCTTAAACAATTGGGAAAGAGCTGTGCGCTGACCCTGATTGAAAGGAATTAAATTTAAGTTTTTGAGTTTATCTTGCACCCCTAATTTTTGTTGCTGTTCTTTGTGGGAATTATTGGTTACATCTTTTTGTTTGAAATTGGTTTGTATTGGAATAGAGCATTATGTAAATTACCTGGTCAGACAGTTACTCATTCATAGGTTAGATGGGCAAATTGTACTGGATGCAGTTATCTAGATTTCAAATGTAGATTTTCCATATCATCTACTGTTTTAAGAAATGTCCTGAATTAAATCTGGAATTTACTTTAGACAATTTCATATCTGTTATTCTAATGCCCATCAGGTGGCAGCACACAGCTAACCTGAGCTAATTTCAGAATGATAAAGTAGTGAATTAGACCTGGTTAACATTTAGCCAAAATGCTTAGCAAACTCCAGAGGCTAGATTGAGAAACTTTAAAAAAAAACTTAGGAAGAAAATGAAATGGCAAGCCATTTCACATTATTATCAGGAATAAAAGTTCTGATTGTGTAAAGGGCTCTTTACCTTCGCTAGTTCCTAGCTATACCATCTTCCAAATGAGAGAATTATAACATTCTACTGCAGAATAAAAACAAAAATGAAGTATGAGATCTATCGTCAAAAGCATTGTATTCAAGTTGAAAACCAAGGAACTACAAAGAGGCTTGCTTGAAGATACATGGGAATTAATTTACAATACTGTTTATAATACTGAATATGTATAATTAAAACAGAAATGGATCATTTTCTACATTAAAATGCTAATTTCTATTAGGCAAAGCTTATCTGCTGTTTAAAGTAACTACTTTTTATTTTAAAAAATCTGCAGGCCTCGCATTTCAGAGGACCTAAAAATAGGTTTTCTCATCTCTGATCATGCCACCCAAACTGAGATAAGTGAAGTAGGAGATCTAAAACAGTCTACAGCAATGACAAGAACTTTATTAGAGGTAACTTTAATTACCATTTTTCAGATATTCTCTTTTTATCTTTATTGTGCTTTTTACCCTGTCTTGTTTTATTATAAGTCTCCAGTTTGAAGTTAGAGAGTACATTGAATTACATTGAATTGACCAAAACGGATTCTTACCGAGTAGACAAATTAAAAGTAATACCAGAATGGTATTGAATATAATAGAATATTATGAAGCAAACCCAGGAAAACAATTGGCAACGGTCTTCCTCGATGCGCAAAAGGCATTTGACAATGTTAATTGGCAGTTCATAATACAACAATGAAAAAGCATGCAATTTGGCAATAAATTTATTAAACTGATTTTGACAATTTATATGACACAGACAGCCAGTGTAATAATGAACGGTGACAGAACGGAAACATTCAAGATCAACAAGGGAGTAAGGCAGGGATGCCCACTGTCACTCCTTCTCTTTATTCTTACCTTAGAAAACTTATTGGAAAACGTTAGGAAAAATGTACAAATCAAAGGGGATTTAATTAAAAATGAGCACTATAAGGTCCAGGCATTTGCCGATGATATAGTATTTTGGGGGGAAGATCCAAATGATATAGAAGTAAAATTAATAAAGGAAATAGAGGAATTTGGCAAGGTCGCAGGCCTTAAGATTAATAAAAACAAAACAAAATTATTGACTAAAAATTTAAAAGATAAGCAAAAAAAGAATTAGAAGGAAAATTGGGAATGCAAAGTGTGAAAAAGGTAAAATATTTAGGCATTTGGTTAACAGCAAGATGCTCTTCAATCAAAAAAGTTAACTATGACAAATTAATAATACAAATCAAAAAAGAATAGGAAATGTGGGGGAAATTACAGCTATCACTACTGGGGAAAATTGAGGCAATTAAAATGTCTACCCTACCAAAAATGCTATATCTTTTTCAAACTGTACCAATAAGATTGGGTAAAACTTTTTTTAAAGAATTACATCGAATAATAAGTAAATTTGTTTAGGATGGGAAAAAAGCTAGGATAAAAATGAAATTGTTACAGGACAAAAGAGAAAGGGGTGGCTTTGGACTCCCTGACTGGGAAATGTATCATCAGGCTGCGGCTATGGTATGGATTAAAGATTGGATCAACCTGGAAAATAGAAGAATATCACGACTTGCAGAGAGGGTGGCATAGTTTCCTATGTGATGGGAAATGTAAACAGCATGCATATTTTCAGAGACACATGATTAGAGATTCATTAATTCAGACATGGAACAAGATTAAAAAGAGTCATTACACTAAAATACCAAACTGGTTGTCAACTATGGAAGCACAAATCTACCGAAATGCAATGGATCTGGGAAAAAAGAAAGATTAAAAACAAGACAAGAATTAGAGCAACAAAATATAAAGATAGATTGGTGGCCATACATACAAATTCAGGTGAGATATCAGAAGGACAAAGAACAATTTGGTTTCTGCATGGAAAAGCATCAATTAGATAAAATTCTACAAGAAATGGAAAAGAAAATGATTTCAAGAATATGTAACTTTCTACTAGATTTTAAAATGGAAGAGGAGGTGGTCAAAGAGACGGTGGTGGTATGGGCGAAAAATGTTGGCCACAATATAGACCACAATATAAAAAATTGGGAGAGAATGTGGGGATCAAATTACAAACTAATTACATCCACAGCATACAAGGAAAATCAATACAAAATGTTCTACAGATGGCACCTTCCTCCTGCTAGACTGGCAAAAATGTTTAATTCAGACTCAAATTGTTGGAAATGTGGAAAAGAAAAAGGCACTTATTTTCATACCTGGTGTATATGCCAGGAAGTGAAAAAATATTGGAATACAATTAGACAATGGATAGAAGAAATCATGAATCAGAAAATTGAATTTAATCCGGAAACTTTTTTATTAGGTATAATAACACAAAAATGCAATAAAATAGATATATTATGTTACATATATTAACAGCTGCAAGGATTTTGTACGCACAACTCTGAAAGGGAAAAAGGGTTCCAGTGGAAAGCATGGTTATAAAAAAAATAATAGATTGTATAGAGATGGACAGGCTAACGATGAAAATAAAAGACAGAGAGGATTCAATTTATTATAGGGCCTGGGATGCCTGGTATGAGTGGTTTAGAAATAAAAAGAAAATAAAATGGCAATTAGGAAAAGAATGAGGGAATATGTAAATATGTAAATATACCATGGAGAAGATTGAGATGTAAGGATAAAAGATATTGATTTATAGTAAGAGTAAGATGTAATGGTAAAGGAATAAGTAAATACATATACTGAAAAATGTGAGTAGATGCAAAAGATGTCTTGATGTTGATAACAATGTACGAAGTTTTATTTTATGTTTTTAAAATTTGGAAATTTAATAAAATTTATTTAATAAAAAGAATTACATTGAATTGTTGCAGTCCATGTGATTAATTGCCCTTGTTTAGATAAGGCTAGTTCATATATAAAATCTGTATGGGATTCATATGTCTTTGGTCATCATTATACTTCAATATTTGTAAAGATCTTTGCTTCACTGATATTTACATTTGCATTTTTGATCAGCTTTCATATTATTTCTTCTTTATTTTCAATTACCCACAAAACATTGAGGTAGAAAATGAAACCAAAGTAAATAAATCCATCATAGTCAGTATCCACTTTTCATAATCACAACAGTTCCAAAATAAATTATGAGTTTATTTAACATTTATCTTTTTTTGAATTTTTAGTTTGCATACTCTCTCTGTGATGACTTTGCAATGTATAAAAATATTCTGAAAATACAGTATGAGGAAAAAATACAGGAATATTCATCCAAACTCTGGCTAGAGATAACTGACCGACTGGAAGACATTGACAAACTTTATAAGCAGGTACAATTTAATGTCCTTCATCTTCAGTTTGCACCCATGACTGTTTCTGTGCTGTTTATAAATAGCTCATGGAAGAATAACCAGGTAATTACAAAAGACCAATCCAATTAATATAAAAGTGAGTGTTAAGTATTTAAATTGTTTAGAACTTTCTTTAAGGAGGAGGAAGAAGAGAAAGAGAAGATGATAAAGCAGAAGAACGGAACAGAACAGAATAGAATAGAATAAACAAAATTGGAAGGGACCTTCAGGCAGGAAACACCAAAACCATTTCAGATAAATGATTATCTAATCTCTTCTTAAAAACTTCCAGTGTTGGAGAATTCACAACTTCTGGAGGCAAATAGTTCCACTAGTTAATTGTTTTAATTGTCAGGAAATTTCTCCTTAATTCTAAGTTGCTTCTCTCCTTGATTAGTTTCCACCCATTGCTTCTTGTCCTGCCCTCAGGTGCTTTGGAGAATAGCTTGACCCTCTTCTTTGTGGCAGCCCCTGAGATATTGGAATGCTACTATCATGTCACCCCTCATCCTTCTTTTTATTAAACCAGACATACCCAATTCCAATAACCATTCTTCATATGTTTTAGCCTCCAGTCCAGAGGTGGTATTCAGCCAGTTCTGATGGGTTCTGGAGAACCAGTAGCGTAAATTTTGAGTAGTTCAGAGAACCAGCAAATACCACGTCTGTCTGACCCTGCCCCATCTGTTGTCTGCCTCCCGAGTCCCAGCTGATTAGCTGGGTCTTTTGTTGCCTTGCACAGGAGAACGGAGCTGGAAAGCAGGTTAGTGGGGTGGGGAGGGAATGGGGATTTTGCAGTATATCCTTCCCCTGGAGTAGGGTGGAAATTGGGATTTTACAGTATCTTTCCCATGCCATGCCCACCATGCCATGTCCACCAAGCTATACCCAAAGAACTAGTAGTAAAAAAATTTGAATACCACCACTGCTCCAGTCCCCTAATCATCTTTGTTGCTCTTCTCTGCACTCTTTCTAAAGTCTCAACATCTTTTTTATATCATGGGGACCAAAACTGAAGATTTAGTATTGTAAGTCAGTCCTAAAATTCAGGCAGCCCGCTGACCTTAAGTGGCATTGGAGCTGCATTAAGGTCCTTTGTGTTTTCAAAACTAATTCCTTATCCCACGAAGGACCATACAGATAGTTCTCAACTTACAATATTTTGTTTAAATGACTGTTTGAAGTTACAACAGCACTGAAAAGGATGATTTATGTGCATTGTTCATACTTACAATCGTTGCACCATGGTCACATGATCAAAATTGGGATACTTGACAACTGGTTGATATTTATAACAGTTGCAGTGTCCCAGGTCATGTGATCATCTTTTGTGACCTTCTGATGAGCAAGTCAATGGGGAAGCCAGATTCTCTTAACAACCATGTTACTAACTTAGCAATTGAGTCATTCACTTAACAATTGTGGCAAGAAAGGTCATAAAACTGGCAAAACTCACTTAACAACTATCATGCTTAGCAATAAAAATTTGAGCTCAGTTGTAATCATAAGTTGAGGACTACCTGTTAATTATTTCTTCTTCAGTTGTTCTTCCATGCCCAAACTTGATCACTAACTTACTACACAGCAGAGAAAATACACAAATTAGCCTTAATTTTCCGCTGTTCCCTTCATACTATATGTGGAAAAAGAATGTTTATACTTCATGATTTTTCCCTTGATTATTTTACACAGGATCTCATAACTCAGGCTTTCCAAGACTGGCAGCCAGAAGTGTTTTATTTATTGATTGATTTGATTTGTTAAGCGCTTACAAGATAATAGGTATCAATATAAACATGAGTAAGAATACAGGAAATAGGTACGAATAAATGAGGACAATAGGACAGGGACAGTATGCACTTATGCACGCCCCTTACAGACCTCTGAGGAATGGGGTAGTGGATATTTTGAGGTTGAAGGAGTGGAGGTTAGAGGATGTAACAACAGAGTCAGGTAGTGCATTCCAGGCATTGACTACTCTGTTGCTGAAGTCATACTTTCTGAAATCAAGTTTGGAGCGGTTTACATTGAGTTTGTATCTGTTGTGTGCTCTTGTATTGTTGTGATTGAAGCTGAAGTAGTCATTGACTGGAATGACATTGTAGCAGATAATTTTGTGTATAAGTCTCAACAATATTAGGAGTCAGATCGATCAAATTCAGTCATGTATTCCTTAATCAGGAAGCATCCAGATATGCTAGATTAAAATTCTTATGGTGTGCACTCTGAGAGTTTGCCAAGATCATGAAGGAGAAACCTCCAGACAAATTGACTTATGGGTCACACTATGGAGTAGCTCCATACTTTATTTATTTATATATATATATATATATATATATATATATATATATATATATATATATATATATATATGGAAATTTGATAAGAACTTTTTTTCTATAATGGGGATTATTTATTTAATTTAATTTAATACTTTATGCAAATATGAATTCTTTCTTTTTTAATTACAGAAAGAAATGAAAACACGTTATAGCTACCAACAACAATTAAGTGATGCACTTGCTATTCTTAAAATGAACTATTCGGTGAGTTTTTGATTATGTTTACTTGAGGCATCTAATACAATATATTGTATGTTTTTTGCTCTGATTTTTATTAAAGTGGTTGGAAATTTTTCTAAATCATATGTTTTTCATTATTACCTGGTTTTACCATCTTTTTCATTCTGTGCCTTTATTGCACTATTCTTTTATTGCTATTTTTCTGTGTTTGTGAATTGGCCAGAGTCACTTGGAGTCAGGCCATGTAAAATTTAAATACAAAAAATAGTAGAGGGAGATAGCTTACTTATATTTACTAGATTAAATTTGGTATTTGAAGCAAATTCTCTCAATGTTTTAACTTTCTGATCAAGAACCTGAATTCATAAAACAACACGTAAGTGAAACAATCTGAAAGTCTAAAGGAGCAATGTGGAAACATGTGAGGTTCTCTTATGTAGATGTTGTGATTGCCCAATCATTATTTAAAGCAATTTTTACATAAGAGTAACAGGACCACTGGAATACATTGGCTTCCCGAATCCCATCTAAATATTGCCATTCCATCTACTGAAATACATTCAAAAGAAATATGCATGGTAATGACAGAAACTCTGGTTTCGAAGAGGATTGTATTAGTTTATGGAAGCTAATACTGTCAGTGGCTATAAATATGGGTAGTTGTTCATTACATTTGAATTGTAAGCTGCAAGCCTTACATGCTGACTGCTAAAAGTGAAAGGTGCTATCATACTCTAATTTGACAGTTTCACTGACTCATCCAGCAGGCCACTGTGACATTCAATGCTGGACTACATGGATTTAAGGCCCCATCCTATTTATCCCAAATTTAGCTGTTTAATAGGGGGTGGTTTAGGGTTTAACTGTTGTAAGCTGGAAGTACAGCCATTGTATTTCCTCCCCTTTATGTTAGTTACGTGTGCCCCTAGGATGGCAATCATTATATTCCATTCCATGAACTGCATTGGCTGTTGGTTTGCTTCCAGGTGCAATTCAAGGTGCTGACTTTTGAAGGGCTACATGGCATGGGGTCAGGCTATATGAGGGAACACTATCCGCCTATCCCATCAAAGCCAGAAGGATGGGTGTGTTGCATGTCCTGTTTGCTAAAGAGTTCTATCTGATGGGACCCGGGCAGTATGTTTTTTTCTGCTGTGGCTTCTGCCCTATAAAACATCATGCCACCTCAGGAGGGGGAGTTAGTTCTATCCCTGTTAGTCTTTTGGGAGGCCCTGAAAATGTGGCTTTTCCAGCATCTTTGGGTCCCATGGGGGATTCCACAGGACGGTCATATTGAATTAGATGGATGTTCCCCTCCTGCTTTATTGCTTTAATTTATATTTTATAGGGGTTTATTTTAACTGCTGAAGCATTCTTTTAATTGTTAGTAGTCCAGAGTCGTGTTTGGTTAGATGGGCACTAGATAAATTTATTAAATTAGTAAATATTTATCCTCTTCTGCGGTGATTGCCACTGTTTCCTAACCTGAACATCTCCCCACTCCCAGGGAAATAATTTCTTCAAGATGTTTTATCTTGTGAGTTAATTAAATTTGGAGGGTTGGTGGGACACAAACTGCTGTATCATAAAATATCAGACCTTTCCCCATCTTCCTTGGCCACCTCATAATTAAAATAAACACAAAAGCTCTTATTCTTTTGATTCAGACCAAAAAGAATGGTTAAAACACATTCATAAACCATATGCCTCCTGAAGCTGCTCATGTTGTTGTAACTGGGCAACTAACTATAATAGGATCTCTTATTATTCTTTCTTTTGTTTTGACAGAAATATGCACAAGTTGATGAACAATGTAAAGTGGATTTATCAGCTGCAAAAATAGATAAGTTAAGGAGAATCATTGATGAGCAAGCAGATAAAATTGAATATTTAACAGCGCTGTTAGAGGAAGAGAAAGACATGAGAGATGAAAAGGTATGTTGTTTTTCACAGCCATTAAAGACATTAGGCCAGCTGTAGGATTGCTTCATTGAGGTTTGTGGTCTAGCAGGTGCGATGCAATCAAAGAATAAATCTGCCTTAAAATAAAATATTTTTTCCCAATTTTGTTGGAGGAGTTTACACTCTCTCACTCTCTCTCTCTCTCTCTCTCTCTCACACACACACACACACACACACACTCCTACACTAGGTCATTAGATTGGGCTCACCTTGGCTTAGCCTGGGTCTTTTGTGTATCTTCAAATAACCATTAACTTACCTATTTTGAAGGTACAGAATGAAATAAGGTCATCCATGTCATTTTTAATAAATAACTGGGAGCACAGAGTAAATAGAATTGACACAGAACTGGAGGAAATAGCAAAAACCTTAAAAGACAGAGATAACATTAAAACAATCTTGAAAGTTAGAAAATTGAGTAGATAATAACAAATGAAATAGAGATCAATATAAAATTTTATTTAAAAAAAAGAAAGCAATAGGTTACTAGCTTGATCTTGACTAAAAGGTCCAGAAAATTATTCCCAAATTAATTTATACTCCAAGAAAAAATCCCATTCAAATTCAAACATCTGGAAAATATTTTCATAACATAAAATCTTAGTTTAGAAATGTTGTATGTGGTTCTTTGATTCTGATAATACTTTTTATAGAAAATGCAACCACCAATTAATGAGGGAAGATTTGGTTTTCTGATATAGGAGATTTGTCTTCAAACTTACCTATTGTCAAGTAATAAGTGCTGGGAGCTAATATTTGATGTTAATTTTCAGGCAAGTGCAACTTTGGTATGCACATGGAGAGCACCGTTTGTTTAATAGACAGTATTCTAAAGAGACAGGATCTAAATACAGTATTTCTGGAAACAAGTGTGTCAATTAGAAAGCTATGCAATATAATATCTTAAATAATCTTGATTCTTTTTCCCATGCCATATTGATATTATGGGGAAATCCAACATTAAAAATTGGAAAAACGATGGTGATATGGAAAAATTGGATGAATTCTCAGATATTGACTTTGGATCAATTGATAGATGATGATGATGATGATAAGAGACAATATACGCGTTAAGAGACAATGATCATCTACCAGATGTAATCTAATGGCAATAATGACAGCTAGACACCTCTATTAACAACATTGTTTAAACCAGTAATATTTTCAGCTTCTCAGACATCTAAGATACAAAACAGTTGGTTAAATCTTTTAAAAGTAAAAAAAAAAAAAACCTCTTACAGGTAGTTCTTGAGTTACAACAGTTCCTTTGATGACTGTTCAAAGTTACAACAGCACTCAAAAAAGTTACTTTTGACCATGTTTCACACTTAGGATCATTGTGGTATCCCCATGGTTACCTGATCAAAATTCCATCACTTGGCAACTGACTCATATTTAAGATGGTTGCAGTGTCTCAGGGTCATGTAATTACTTTTTATAATCTTCTGACAAGCAAAATCAATGGAAAATCCAGATTCCCTTAACAGCTATGTAACTAACTTAAAACTGCAGTGATTCTCTTAACAACTATGCTAGGAAAGATTGTAAAATGGAAATGAAAACTCCATTTTAACAAATGTTTCACTTAGCAACAGAATTTTGGGTTCAATTGTGATCATGTGCTAAGGGCTACCTATGTTAATTTCAATGAGTCAACTTGACATGCAGATGGTAAGAGATGAGTGGAAGGAAGAATTAGAAGTTTCTCAGCTTAGACACTGAGAGTGTGTCTTAACTTCTATACCTAGGGTGCCAATGGACCTTAGTCTACAAATTATACAAGAAAAAATAGTATTGAAAATTGTAACTCTAAGTTGGAACTTTTAACAGTTTATACAAAAATCTAATAAAAACAAGTTTTAAATTAATTTTAAGTGTATGAAATATCAATTACCACTTTAAAACAAGCAAACAGTGGCCAAAGTCCTTGTAAAAGCTCCAAATCATTGCCAGTCTCCAAAACTTAGCAAAAGAAATTGATTAAGAAATTGGGCTTAATGGCTGGAACAGTAGTATCAAACTCAAGGGCTGGATCCGGCCTGTGATGTGGCTACATCTGGCCTGCAGAGCTTCCCTTGAAATGGCGAGGGGGTCGGCCCCCGCCATCTTGGCCCCACCTCTCCTTGCCCAGCCTTGCCTCACATCACCCACAGCAGCACTGACAGAGCAGCCTCGAGGAGGAGGTAAGCATGGCCAGGCACCTCCTCGGGGAAGCACAGCTGGGCTGGACTGTGGGTCCCAGTGCCACAGGAACTCATGAGCTGGCCACGCCCACCCAGCCATACCCACCTCATAGTCTTACATGCAACTGGCCTTTTGAGGGCAACCATAATGCTGATGCAGACCTCAATTAAATTGAGTTTGACACCCCTAGGCTGGAATGACCCTTTCTAACATTACAGGAAATCCTCGACTTATGATCAGAGCTGAGCCCAGAATTTTTATAATAATGACATGGTCGTTAAGCAAAATATGTGATTGTTAATCACATTGTAAACCTGAATCCAGCATATCCAATGGGTATTTTTTGCCAGAAAATGGCAACAAATTTTGCTAAATGGCCTCATATTATTGTAGGACTACAACCAATTGCAAATGGTAATGAATTGCCAAGCATACAAAATGAAACCACATGACTGCAGGGATGATGATCAGTTGTAACAGGTTATAAGTTACTTTTTTAAAAAGACTTATATCTTCAAATGCTCATTAGGGAAATAGTCACAAGTCAAGGACTACCTCTATAACTCTGTATGTTTGTGTGTTCGTGTTAACTAATTATGTTTGCTCATTTAAATTAAATTAAATCAAGTGAAATGCTGTATCCTTCTTGCTGTTCCTTAAATAATAAACCTGTACAACAACTCCCCCTTGTGGATCTAATCATACTAACACACTTTTATGCAGATTTTTCCTTAGAAAGGAGAAACAAAAATATTATAAAAGACTACAGAAGCTGTTGTTCCTGCTAATGGGATTTTGTGCAAAATCTATTCTGATTTTGCAGTTCAACTTACTTTCATCCATTGTAATTTCTGTATAGATTTTTATGAGGCAGAAAACACTGGAATAAAATCAGCAGCGTGGTACGTATTGGTAAATGAAGATTATAAGAGAGTGAAAGGTGTAAGAGTTTGGATTCTTGGAGACTGGAGGCAGTGAGGGGAAACAATTCCAGCATTTTTCTTTCCTAAAGTTGAATGACTTTTAACTTGCTATAACCAATTTGTTAATTACTTTTGAATCAGAACTCCTGATTTAAATAAAGTCTAGGAAAATATTTTAAAAGACAACTTCAAACTACATTATGGAGTTTCACCAGAGAATACAATGTGCTATTCTGGCCCACCTGTAAAACACACTCTCTTCCTCTCTCCCTTTCCCTCCCTCCCTTCTCTCTGTGTGAGAGAGACATACTGTAATGCCATCCAACTCCCGTCACAATTGAAATATTTGCTGATTCTGTAAAAGAGCTTTGCAGTTAAAAGTCATGTTCCTTGAGTATAATTCACACATATGAGATATATACTACAATGCACAGAAAAAGTTGGAGGTAGTTTTCTAGGCACAATGTAAAATTTGATTTAGAGCCACTAGTGGGAGCTCGCCAACAGAAAGTAGTGGCTAGATCAATGTTTAAGTCCACACTCAGCCATACCGACATTGATTCAGTGACTTTAAACCAGTCACTTCCCTTCAGCCTAAGATACCTCACAGGCTTGAAATAAAATGAAGAAAATTTCCCATGTAAAGTTACACTGAAATTCTAAGGGAAGGAGTTGGGGTGATATAAAAAAACAATTAAGAGTTGGATTGGATCTAAATCTGAAGGCAGTAATACAGATAGTCCTGTGCTGTGCCAAGTGTCTTACAACACTTCATTTAGTGAACCTTCAAAGTTACAATGGCATTGAAAAAAGTGACTTAATGACCATTTTTCACATTTATGACCAAAGCAGCATTCCGACAGTCACATGAATAAAATTCAGCGGCTTGTCAGCTGACTCATTTCTGTGACGGTTGCAGTACCTCAGAGTCATGGGATCACCTTTTACGTCCTTCTGGCAAGCAAAGTCAATGGGAAAGCCAGATTCCCTTAAGAACTGTGTTACTAAATTAACAACTGCAGTGATTCACTAAATAATTGTGAAGCTATTAGGGTAGATGTTGACTTTCTCTATTTTGGTTAATTGAGGTTGAAATAATTTCATAGTTTAAATTAAGAGCATAAATAGTTTTTTGCTTTTATTATTAGTAGGCATTATTAATCACCTGTTTTGATGGAAAGCAAGAGTATATATTAAATAAATTATAAAAAATAAAAATATAATCATTGTACAATTATTAAATTATTAAATAGTTTTAATAATTAATAAAATTGCATCAAGGCAATTCATGCTATAAAAAACACAGAGAGTGAGATATACCAAGCCTAAGCCAACTATTTTGTAATGGTAAATTGCTGTTTTAATAAATGAAAAAGGTGATAGTGCTTTTGGTAAGCTGGAACTCTTTGCTGGAACTGCCTGCTGATGCCTGTAGGCTCCCAGATTTGGATTTGGAAAATATATTTATCATAGTAAACAATTTGTTTTCCTAGCAGTTCTTATGTGTAATGGATGGTGGAGTTAGTGTTAAACTTCAATCATGCAAAAAATCACAGCCTATGCATGAATTAAAATACAAAGCTGCAATGCAGCTTAATTGGATTAAATGTCTGCATTCAAATAGCCTTGGTTGAATTTTAAAGTAATTTACTTCCATTCACTGGAAAATTCACTCTTGTTTACTGTTGCTGTTATTATGATTGAATCTACTTTTTCCCCCCAACTAAAGGTGGTTCCTGGTGTCTCAGCTAAGATGCTAACTATTAAGCCTATTAAAGTTAATCATCCCAAACCTTTGCGGCATGGCACCCCAGATGGGAGACCAACAGGGGAACTGAACCATGCAAGCAGTGGGCTGGCACACAAGTGCATGCGCAACTTCACTTAGGCCATCACTCACATGCATCCACTTCTCATGTATCCCAGTTCTGAATAGGTCCCGCCCCATAATGAGGCATAGTCCAGAGGTATTAAGTCATGATACTGGTGACTTGAAACTGGGTGTTTTCTTTGTAGCTACATCTGGTGGAAGAACATCAGAGGGAATGCAGACTGATCATTCCTTTATATTCATGAACATCTAGAGACAGATCTTTATTGGAGACTAGTGAGGCCCTTATGGATTTTTCCCCATCTTTTTTTTTTTTTAATATTGAGCAGAAGAGCTATTTTGCTAGTTATTTGCCTGAACCAACTTAGGGTTTTCTGGAGGCTGCAAATGGGATTATAAGCATCTGCTGAGAGGCAAGGAAACAAATGAAGCAAAGTATATTGTACCAACACAATAAAAGCTCTTCCCCAAACATAATTAAGTGATACTAATCAAGTGAAGTACAAAACAAAAGAACTTACACTGTGATATTATGACTGACATTTCACCATTTCATCATTATTCAAAGCTAGGCAACCTTACCTTGTTGGGACATCATTTCAGAGATATTTCTTTACCTGAGCAGAGAAACAGAATGATGAAAGATGGGAGGAGGGCGGAGCTGGCGTCGCGATGATACGGCATGCGATCTTGGAGGCTTGAGATCGCTGCCAATATCTTTGTTCCTGGATGGTCCAATCGGATCTAAACCGTCCCAAAGAGATGGTGAATGTAAAGAGTGCATCCTGTCGATCCCAGGGACACCGCAAAGTCCCTGGTAGATCCAGGAGAAGGTCTTTTCCCCAGCGGCAAAGAGGCAGCCATTAAAGCTTCTGAAGTTGGGACAGCTCCGAAACGAAAGAGAACAGAAAGAGAAAGTGTCAGTTTGGTGAGAACTTTTTCTTTACTTTAAGATTTGAAAGGACACCCTAAGAAAAAGAAAGAATCTGTAAAAGTTTTGACAGAAGTGATTAAGTGGCGATTTTAAGCAGGAAGTCAAAGTAATATATATTTTTTTCTCATTGCTGGATTTTCTACACATGATTTTATATTTTGAAACTGGACTGGTTTTTTTCTTCTTCTACCTATTCTTTCTCTCCTTTTTGACTTTATAATATTCTAGGCTAGATACTCCCTTTTAGTCATCTTTTTTAATATCTCTTTCCCTTTTTAATTAATTTTTATTATATCTTGTTTGGAAAAGGAGGGGGGAAATGAAAGCAGAAAAAACTTTGTAACACTGCCAACTAGAGGCTTGGAAATATTTCTTTTTCCTTGACCAGACAAAGCTGAGAAAGAGCTGAGACTTCTTTTCAAGGACATTGCTGTTTGATAAGATAGAGGGAAGAGCATGGGAGAGTATTATTGCAGGTGCTCTTCTGGGTTTCTATCAATAGCTGAAGTCTGGTGTTGAAGTTTACAGAAAAAAAGGTGATAAGACTCTGGAGAAGAGACTTATAAATTTCAACAAAACCTTGAATAACTAAACAAGGTGCAGTGTGCTCTTTTTATTTTTTTTAAGCTGGGCTATTTCTTACTTTAACAAACCCCCTCCTTACTAGCTTACTTTTTGTAATAGCTATTTGGATTTTTGGCCTTTTGGAACTTGTTTTTGTCTGTCTTTTTTTTAAAAAAAAAACAAGTTTTATTCAGTTTTTCACATAAAAACTTTTCCATTCCAAATTTTCAGTAAGGAGAGAAACAAACACATTAATTCTAGCCTCTTTCATTAAACTCAATCAAAACATCTTTTGTTTCATTTCAATTATTTCAAATATAATCCTTTAATATTTATTTTAAAAATAAAGATAAACAATATGTGTTTGAATAATAATAATAATAATAATAATAATAATAATAATAATAATAGGTTGCCAATGTCTCTCCTTGCTTTTAAGAGTCTATATTGACTTATTAATTTAGTTGGTTCTTTAGTCTGTCATATTCCCTTTCCATTACACATTCTTTTTATAAATTCTAAATTAATACAAGTTTTAACACTAAAAAAAAAACGAGTATAGGTTTCCCCCCTTTTACTGCTTTGAGTGTGACACCTCAGTGGTTAAAATATACCTTTATGCCCTCATCGATTCCCAATAATCCATTATTTTTAAGAAGTTACAATAATAATCATTACACCTTTTCATTTGGATTCCGCAGCATATTTTCCCCCCTTAATTTTAATAAGAGTTATCAATATCTATATTACCCTATTTTCTAAATATTTTTAATTGCAGAAATAGTCTTATTACCCCTTGTCACCTTGCAGAATCCCCTTTTTAATTCATCAACCATTATCTCTGAAAAAACAATTTCTTTTCAACATTTTACTAATTCTGTATTTCTTTATTTCATGCAGTTGTTTCTTACTGCTTCTCCTCCCCCTCTTTTCCCCATATCTTTTCTCATTCCAGTTTATATCCCTCTCTTTCTTAATATCTTCCTTTCCCCTTTTCTGCAGGGTCTTTCTGTCTTTCCCAACTTCACCGGTATTCCCCCTTTTGATTGCCTTCTTAAGTCTCAACTTTTTAACCTTCCTTCTTTCCCCACTTCTTTGTAGCGTTCCTTTGTGTTGTCTATTTAAGATGTCTTCTTCTTGAGTCGACTCCTCCTCCTCTGAAGCTCTTTCTTCTTGTTCTTCAATCGCCATTTCCATTTTTTCTAACACAGAACAAAGTTATTCGTCTCTTTCCTGTAGTAATTCTCTCATATTTTTAAGTTCCATTTTTAATTCCTGAAAAGATATCATCATTACACACTCTTGTATTTTATGATCGTTAAAGTCCACAAAAAAACATTTTTACTTTCCTTCTTTCTTCCTTTAATCTTCTAAAGTTCTCAATTATTCCAGCCCAGGGTCTATAACAAAAACATCAATCAATCCCACAGTCATTCTTTCCTTACTTTTTTCTTTATTCTCGTTCTGCTTTCACTTTCTAAGATTCTTACTTTGTTTCAATATTTCTTTAATATTATATCCACACAAGTTCATTCAGAAACAGGATGCTTTCCCTTGTTTGAGCTCAAGTTTTTGTCAAAAGATGGCACTGTCCATTATACGAAGTCTTCACCTTTTTCCCCTATTTTTTTATTTAGGGTTTTTCGAACCTCAATATTCCAACAGAGTCCAGTCTCCAATTTGTAAACTTTATTATTATTATTTTTTTGACAATCTTAAGTCCAGCTTTATTTTATGCCTGTTAATTGCCAAAATATTTTAGTCCAATTTAATTAAACCTTTAGTTCCGGTTTCTTCTTTTCCCAGTTCGAAGCCCCGTTTAGCTGTCAGAAATATATATATATATATATATATTCATTCTTAAGTTTTCACGGGTACTTACATGGCATGGTATGGCATTCAGCTTGGTTCGGGTATTTTCCCACGTCATAGTAGTTGTGCTTTTAAAGTTGTAGCGACGTTTAACCTGATGATGGCAGATGAGATTCTGCTGAAACGTCGCTACAACTTTAAAAGCACAACTACTATGATGTGGGAAAATACCCAAACCAAGCCGAATGATATAAAAATTCCATGTTACCTTAATCCCGGGGTACTTTTGTTTAGTTGTATCACCCAATTGTCCCAGTTCAGATGTTATCCACCTCTTTCTTCCCTCCTGCACAAATCTTAATCCAGCTGAGTCCTCCTCTTCGGGATGGCCATTTTAAACCACTGCTGCAGTCGTCTTTGGGGGGGGAAAAGACCAAGACCAAGGAGATGCGACTCCCCTCAACCTGGCTTATGGCTTCCCCTTCCTCCACCACCCCTCCAAGGCAGCTTCAGCCCCTAATCGTAGTGATCGGGACTCTCCAATGAAAGAGCACAGACCATAGCTGCAGAGAGATGCGATCTATGGTCTGTCAGCGAGGAGGCTCTGCCTTCTTCGTTCCCTTCTTTTTGTTTTTGAAGTATAATTTTTACGTTTGCATTTTATTTTAAAGGAAAAGCTTTAGTATTAATGATTTCCTTCCTTTTTTTTCTTTTTAAGGGAGTAGTCTCTTTTCTTTTTTCTCTCTCACTCCCTTGTATCTTTTTTTTCTATTTATCTTCCAGATTGGGGTGTTTTTTTTGGTGGCTTTCTTTTTTTTCTTATGCTTCCTTTTATACCTGAGACTTTTTAATTGGATTAAGGTGTTGAAGAACCTGAAGAACTTTTCTTTTCTCTTCAGTTTTTTATTTTTACTTTCCCACCTTTTTCTGGATTTAACAATTTATTTTCTTTTTTGTGTGTCTTTATGGTCTTTTCTTCGATTTTTGAGTTTTTACTGCTATCTAACCAATCGATTGGATTAAGGTATACAAGAACCTGAAGAAATTTTTATTATTGTTGTTGTTGTTGTTGTTTGGTTTCTTTTTCCCCACTAGTTTTACTTGGAATTACAATTGGTTATTTCACAAGTGGATTAAGGTCTAGAAGAACCTGAAGATTTTGAATTGTCTGAAATGAGTAGGAAACTAACAGCCCCTGGTTCCTCAACTTCTACTTCTTCCTCTTCACCATCTGGAGGACAACGCTCAATACAGATGATACAGCAAGAAAAAGAACAGGAAAAAGTGATGCTGCAGATGATTATGCAAGGAATTCAAAATATACAAATAAGAACAGAGAATATTGAAAAGAGAACAGAGAACATCGAACAAAGAACAGGAAAAACTGATGAAAAGGTGGAGAACATTCAACAAATGATGAAGTATGATGAGAGATTCCAAAAAAGAAGAAAAGGGACAAAACCTAGCTGAGACAATGATAGAAATTTTGGCTGAAGCTTTGGAAATAACTAAAGCACAGATGATGGATGGAATAGATGAGGTTTATCAAGTCTTCATAAGATATGCAATGAGAAATAGCTTACCAAGAGAAGTTCACATCAGATTTACAAAGAAAGCCATTAAAACGCAAATATTGCAAATGGCAAGAGAGAAAACATTGAAATATAAAGACAAGGAGATTGTGGTCCTGAAACAAGTATCCAGAAGAGTGAGAGAGATGAGAAGAGAATACCGATTTCTGACCAAAATTCTACTTTAAAAAGAGGTGAATTATAGGTTTAATGTTCACATGGCAAGAACAGAGACATAAAATTGACTCAGTTGAGAAAGCTGAATTATTTTACACTGAACATTTTGGAGGGAAAGAGGAGGAGGCAGAAAAAGAAATGTCACTAATTGAATTCCAAGAGGACTGCCAAATGACGACTGAAAAAGAAGAAGGTGTAGTAGGTGGAAAGGTGGAAGTCAAAGAACAACATGAACCAAGATCTACGAGAGCTGCTAAACCTAACTACAAAATATAACCATGGAAGAGAAAAAACTGATTACAATTAACATAAATGGACTTAACTCAGCTGTTAAAAGGAAAACTTTCCATAAATTAGAGAAATTAAAATTTGATATAATCTGCGTTGAAGAAGTACATATCAAAAAGCAACATGAACAATTGCTGATACAGCCAAAACTAGGGAAAATATTTACTTCTTTGACACAATGGAAGAAAAGAGGAGTGGTTTTATACATTAAAGATATTATCCCAGCGAAATTGATCTATACCGATGACGATGGAAGAATAAATGGTGGAAATAATGGACAATAATATGAAAACACTCCTGATTGCAATCTATGCCCCGAATGACAATCAAGAAGAATTTTATAAAAAAATTACATATTAAAATAATTGAACTGGACTATCCTAATATAGTTATGATGGGAGATTTTAATGGAATTGTAGATAATAAACTGGGCTACACAGCACAGAAAACAACAAAGCAAAACAGAAAGACTCTCCCTAAATCTTTTTTTAAAATGATAGATGAAATAAATTTAAAAGATACATGGAGAGAAAGAAATGCTAAGACTAAACAATACACCTTCTATTCAAATAGACATTTATCATGGTCCAGAATAGATATGATATGGATGTCAACAGAATTGTTAGCTAATATTCACGAAATAAATATTGAAACAAGTACTTGGACAGATCATAATCCAGTAACAATTAAATGTAAAGGACAAAGAAGATCTAGATGGACGTTAAATAATACTATATTAAAGGAAAAAGACTTCACACAGTGGATGGAGAAAGAACTGGCTTTCTTCTTTAGATAAAACAAAAAAGAAGATACATCAATGCAGAACATATGGGATACAATAAAGGCATATGCCAAAGGCTTGACAATAGACTATACAAGGAAAAGAAATACCATGAAAAGACTAGCCTCTAAGGCATTAGAGGATGAGTATAAAGGACTTGAAAAAGAGCTACAGAAAATGCCACAGAAAAAGGACATTAAGTTAAAAATGGATATAATTAAACACAAAATGGGTCTAATAGAAGAAGAAGAACTAGCACAGAAAATTAGAGGTGCGAAAGAGAACTACTTTGAAGATGCAAATAAACTAGGTAGACGGTTAGCATATAAATTGAGAAAGGAGAAAGAATCAAGGAAAATATTGCAATTAATAGATGACCAAGGCCAAGTTTGCTATGTTAGTAAAGAGAAGAAGGAAATCATACAAGACTATTATGGGAAACTATACACACAAGAGAATATTGATGAGGAAAGAGTTAAATAGTACTTACAGAATGCTAATCTACCCCAGATACCTAAAGAGATTGAAACAATGTTGAAAAGCAATATAACGATGATGGAGTTAACTGAAGCACTCAAGAAGCAAAATAATGGAAAGGCACCAGGCCCAGATGGACTTCCAGCAGAATTTTATAAAACACTACAAGAATCATTGAACTTTCCATTGCTAGAAGTTATGAATGAAGTTATGTTAAAGAAGAAGATACCCAAATCATGGTCAGAAGCTTATATTACACTTGTCCCAAAAGAGAAGGCCGATCCATTACAAATCAAGAACTATAGACCTATTTCCTTACTAAACGCAGATTATAAAATTTTTGCTTCAATATTGGCAGAAAGACTTTAAAAATACTTACACAATTTTATCCATCCTGATCAAAATGGATTACTGACAAAGAGACAAATTAAAGACAATATGAGAGCAATACTGGACACTTTGGAATACTACGAGGCACATCCTGAAAAACAAATGGCTTTGATATTTCTAGATGCACAGAAGGCATTTGATAATGTGAATTGGCGATTCATGTTATTACTGCTGGAACAAATGGGCTTTGCTAAAAAATTCAAGCAATAGAAGCTATATATCATTATCAAATGGCAAGGGTAATGATAGAGGGAGAACTGACAGATTCTATTGATATAAGAAAAGGAACAAGACAAGGGTGCCCACTATCACCTCTGTTGTTTGTGTTAACCTTGGAAGTGCTAAACAGAAATATTAGAGAAGTAAAGGATATAAAAGGGATAGAAATCAAAAAGGAAGAATTTAAGTTGCAAGCATTCGCAGATGATCTGGTTTTCCTTTTAGAAGACCCACTAGAAACAGCATTAAAATTGATAGAAAAGATAGAGGTATATGGAAAGGTGGCTGGTTTGAAAATACATAAAGATAAGTCAAAGATCTTCACAAAGAATATGCTATCAAGACAAAAGGAAGAACTGGCAGATCTATTGAAAATTCAGGTCACGAATAAGATCAAGTACTTGGGGATACATTTGACAGCAAGATGTAGTACACTAAGAGAATAATTATATCAAACTCAAGCAGCAGATAGTGCTAGATTTGGCAAAATGGGAAAATTTACAACTGTCATTAATAGGGAGAATATCAACAATCAAGATGAATATATTACCCAGAATTTTATATTTGTTCCAAACAATTCCAGTTAGGCTTGGAAAAGATTATTTTGAAGGTTTAAATAAAATTGTATTGAAATATATATGGCAAGGTAAGAAAGCGAGAATAAAGTTAAAACTTTTGCAAGATGCCAGAATAAGAGGAGGATTTGGTTTGCCTAATTGGGAGTTGTATTACCAAGCTACAAATTTGATGTGGGTTAAGGAATGGATAACATTAAGAAATACTAGATTGTTGATATTAGAAGGACATGATCTGTTGTTGGAGTGGCATGCTTTTCTATGGTATAAAGGAACTAAAACACAGGGGTATTTTAGAAGACATTATATACAGGAGTCTCTGTGGTTAAACTGGGAGAAGACTAAAAGACAACGTTATATGAAAATTCCAGTCTGGCTATCGACTATTGAAGCATTTTCTTATCCTATAATATATAAAAAGGAACAAACAATTAGATATGGTGAAATATTGAATGAAAAGGGTGAACTTAAATCTATGCAAAAATTAGAGAAACAAGGTATAAAGATGAATTGGTTTTCATATGCACAAATACATTCAAGGTATGATAAAGATTCTAAAACAGAAGGTTTCTATGATAAACTGACTGATTATGTTTTCATCTGTAGCAAGAAGGGCCGGAGCTAGCGTGGCCATCTTTGGTTTGTGCGTCCACCACTCAGTCTGCATCTACTCGTGGTAGTGGGAGGTTCGTATCGTTGCCTGTTATTTCACAGCAAACGTTTGAAATGTGTGCTGCAATTGAGTTGTGAGGTGCGATCAGTGCTAAGGTTTTTGTTGGCAAAAAAACATAAACTGATTGAAATTTTTCGGCAACTGTGTGAAGTGTATGGGGACAACATCATCACTGAAGGTGGAGTGCACCAATGGTGCATTAAGTTTAAAAATGGCCGAACTACGGCACTCGAGAAGTCCTGAATGCTTTCAAGCGGGAGATTTTTCCTCATCCGCCCTACAGCCCCGATCTTGCACCAAGCAACTACCACTTGTTTCTGAGGATGAAGACCTGGCTTGGAACACAGTGCTTTGATGACGATGTGGAACTGCGGGCAGGCATGACTGACTGGCTCAAATCTCAGGCGGCTGAATTTTATGACAATGGAATTACAAAGCTTGTTCACCACTACGATAAGTGCCTCAATTTGTTCGGTGAATATGTTGAAAAGTAGTATTTAAGTGTCACTTTCAAGTGTATATAAAAATTTTTTCCTACGCTTTGTTTTTTTTCTATTGCAAAACGTAATCTGTTTTGTGCATAGCCCTCGTAGATAAGGTTTTGACAGGCACTGATGAAAAGGTGATTAAAAATTGTATGGATATTTATTAGAAATTAAACTAAAAGAAGAACAAGTTAAAGAAACAATGATTGCTTGGGGGGAGAATTTTGGATATGGGATTAATCTAGAGAAATGGCAAAAATTGTGGTTTCAAAATTATAAAATGACAATGTCAACAGCATATAAAGAAAATTTGTATAAGATGTTTTACAGGTGGCATTTTTCCCCCAACAAGAATAGCAAGAATGTTCAAGAACAAATCTGAAAAATGTTGGAAATGTCATCAGACACCTGGCTCACATTACCATATGTGGTGGACTTGTGCAGAAGCTAAAAAATATTGGACTAAAATCCACACGTGGTTGTAAAAAATGACAAAAAAGCATATAGACTTGAAACCAGAGATATTTTTATTGGGAATTTTACCTGAAATATATAGTAAAGAATTGAAATACCTGATTGTAAATGTATTGACAGCGGCTAGGATTGTATTTGCTAAAAACTGGAAAAATGCAAAAATACCATTACAGGAGGAAATCATTAAGAAAATATTGGAATGTGCTGAAATAAGTAGATTGACATTTGAAATCAGAGAACAAGATGATAAACAATTTTATAAAATTTGGGATCTATTCTATCAATAGACAATAAAACATGGTAATGAAATATGTAGATTCTTAGAAAATAATAAATATATAAAGATGTATTCTTTTCTTATATCTACAAAATGATTGTAGGATAGATTTGAAATGATAATATGAACTGTCATAAAACAAATTAAGTAAAATATGGATTATTTTGTAAAATATGAATGAATAAAAGTATAGTCAAATGATTAACAATGATATTAATGTATTTAATATTTGATTGAAAATATGAGAATATATACAATGTAATTGTAATTGAAGACTACAAAATGGAAGCACAAAACAATCTGTAAACCAACCGACACACTGTATGTATATACATGGAAGATGGCTGATGTTTTTATGTTTTGTTTGTCTATGGACAAAAAAAGCAGTGAAAATAGGAGCGACTTCCCCATTGAATTTCCTTGTGGGAACCTGACAGGGAGCATTGGAAATTCTCTCCCTCTTAAGTTCTAAAATTACCAACATATTTAACAAATTTCTGCTTTGATTAAGGATTTCCCAAAACTATTATGTGATTTCTTTATTCCTATACGTTCTAACATTTCTCCGATCATGTTACTGCAATGTCAAATTTTCCCTTTTAAAAACACAGAAACATAGAAAACTGATGGCAAAAAAGACCCAGTGGTCCATTGAGTTTGCCCTTTGAGTTTTTAGTTTGTGTTTTTGTTTTCTTTTTAATCTGGTTATTCTTGTTAATGGCCCTTATTGTTATGGTTTATTGCACAGTCAGTTGCCAGACTGGTTTTGGCCTTTTGGTCTGCCTATTGAGCTCTTCCCAGGGATCTGGGATACATAGACTAGATGTGGATATGTTAGTGTGTTAGATGTATCATCACAGTATGTAAGCTATTAAAATAAAATATAGAATAGAATATACTTTATTATCTTAAGTGTAACTGAGCACACGAGTAAGTCCGGTGCATAAACTCTCAGTGTACATACAAACAAAATAATATAATCATAAGATACTAATAGGGGAAGGTTGTAGAAAAGATGAGAAGGATAATAGTATTACAGCCCTACTACATGCTTAAATATCCTTAGGCATAAGACAGTGCTGTGGTGATTAGGTATTCAGCAGAGTGACGGTATGAGGGGGAAACAACTATCTTTTTGTCTAGTTGTTTTGGCATGCAGTGCCCTGTGGTGGTGTCCTGAGGGAAGGAATTGAAACAGTTTACGTCCGGGTTGTGAGGAGTCAGTAGATATTTTCTCAGCCCTCCTTCTGATTCATGCAATATACAGGTGCTCAGTGGAAGGCAGGCTGGTTGCAATTGTTTCTTCTGCAGTCCTAACTATCCATTAAAGTTGCTGTGCCAAACCAGACAATTATAGAGGACTCAATAATTTCAATTATACAATTATAACAGACTCAATAATTTCTCTGTAGTATTGCTCCAACAGCTCCTTGGGCAATCTGAACTTTCTGGCAGATTATAGAGCCCAGAAACTTGAAGGTATCTACTGTTGATACTGTGTTGCCTAATGTTGTAAGATATAATAAAATAGGAGGACTCTTCCTAAAATCCACTGTCAGCTCTACAGTCTTAAGTGTGTTCAGTTCCAGATTGTTCCACATGGCTCAACTTCCATCTGTATGCAGATTCATCACTGTCTCAAATGAGACCAATGACTGTTCTGTCATCTGCAAGCTTCAATACTTTGAGAAATCTTTTGAGATGCAGTCATTGGTATAGAGAGAAACTTCAAATAACATTATATTCCAATTAATGCTGCCTTTTGCAATTGACTGGTGGTGAATTTGTCAATACCAGCAGTGTTCAAGTGGTATTCCAATTGTTTTTGGCATCTATGACTATTAGTAGGTTTGCTTTCTTTTGTCACAGTTATTCTATTTACAGGTCTTGTTATTTGTTATCCTCTCTAGTTCTTTCTCTTCTATTCTGCTGTCTCCTTTTTGTCTTTCTTATCAACAAATGTTAAGTCTGCCTTCTTATGTGGCAGGTGCTTGTTTGTTTAAATTCTAAAGTCTCTGAGTACTTTGGCCTCTTTGTTTTCTATTACTTTCTCTATTTTTTTCTAGTAGTAGCAGCAGTAGTAGTAGCAGTAGCAGCAGCAGCAGCAGTAGCATTATTTATTTATTGGCAGAGACAAAGACAAGCCTAAAGAGAAGTGAGTGACATTTTTCTCTTGAGATTTATGCAAATTAGAATATGCATGTGATTGGATAGAGAAACCAGTTATTTAACAGGATGTAACACATTACATGCCTAGTGAAGCCAATGAGGGCATTAGGGAACAACTATGAATCATGGGATGGAACTACAAAAATAATGGGGTGTTGTTTGTTTCTGAGAATTACTTACTTTTTCTTTCCTAAAGCTCGTCTTGCCCCCAAGCAACTTTTCCCAGTTTATCTCTACTTTTTGGCCTTCTGAATGTTGAATGGCTAAGCTAACGATGTGATTTTCCTGAAAATTTTGTTTTTGTAGTTGGGTGGTTGCCTAATTTGGCACAATATAGCCGTTTTTTTTCCCTCTCTCTCTGGAAAGATGTATTAGAGGCTTTAACTTGGCACCACAAAATCTCCTACAATTCCCTCCGCTGAAGTTTGACATATTTTATTATTTTAAGTTTCATCATCCATCTAAGACATCCATGTCATAGAAGGTAGTGATTTCAGGTCCAATCATTATGTTACTTAATCTGAACCATGATTTAGCTTGAACTCCAATGAATAAAATGACAGGTGGTACCATTGACAAAGCCGTAGTAGTCAAAACAGACTAAACCAGGACATAAACAACAATTCCAAACATAGTTAGCAAACCATCCTGCAGAACCTGCTTAACAACGTGAACTTGGAAGAAAACCAGATATCTGAAGCTATATCTATTATTGTGTCAAAAGCATGTGCCAGATGATATGACTCTGAACATAAGTATGGATCTTGGAGATCCATACCTTGATTTGGTAGACCAACCCAACAAGCCAAACTGGATGACTGTGCCCAATTAACTGTGAAACTTTTCATCAGGAAAAGGAGGAATGTAAGGCACATTAAAACATGGTGGAATTTATTTATTTGATTTATTTGATTTGTTAATCGCTTACAACATAATAGGTATAAGTATAAACATGAGTAAGAATACAGGAAATAGGTATGAATAAATGGGGAGAATAGGACAGGGACAGTTGGCACGATGGTGTACTTATGCACGCCCCTTACAGACCTCTTAGGAATGGGGTGAGGTCAATAGTGGTTAGTTTGAGGTTAAAGGAGTGGGGGTTAGAGAATGTAACAACAGAGTCAGGTAGTGCATTCCAGGCATTGACCACTCTGTTGCTGAAGTCGTACTTTCTGCAATCGAGTTTGAAGCAGTTTACATTCAGTTTGTATCTGTTGTGTGCTCTTGTATTGTTATGG
Organism: Pseudonaja textilis; assembly: GCF_049901715.1. Taxonomy (NCBI): domain Eukaryota; kingdom Metazoa; phylum Chordata; class Lepidosauria; order Squamata; family Elapidae; genus Pseudonaja; species Pseudonaja textilis. Next base: position 26,771,242 of record NC_142008.1, on the reverse strand, counting down.
TTGAAGCTGAAGTAGTCATTGACTGGTAGGACATTGTAGCAGATAATTTTGTGTGCTGCACTTAAGTCTAACTGTAGGCGGCATAGTTCAAGGTTGTCCAAGCCCCAAATCTCAAGCCTGATGATATAGGGTATTCTGTTGCAAGCAGAAGGAAATACTTCTGGACTTGCTCTATTGTATTAATGTCCAATATGCAGTATGGATTCAGACAGATGAGTTGTATTCAAGTATTGGTCTGGCAAAAGTTTTGTATGCTCTGGTTAGCAATTTGATATTTCCGGAGGAGAAGCTTCGTAAGATTAGATTTACAACTCTTAATGCTTTTTTGGCAATGCTGTTACAGTGAGTTTGATGCTTAAGTCATTTGATATGAGAACTCCAAGGTCCTTGACAGAGTGAGGATCATCAACGAAGTCATATTTGCCTAGTTTGTATTTGGTGTACTGATTTTTTTTACCAATGTGTAGGATAGAGCATTTGTTGGTTGAGATTTGGAGTTGCCAGATGTTTGACCATTCAGACACATAATCAAGGTTGCTTTGAAATATAGTAGCATTGTCAGTGGTGTTGAATAGTTTTACGTCATCCGCAAAGAGGACGCAGTTGCTTATAAGGTAATCGCAAAGGTCATTTATGTAGAGTATAAAGAGTGTGGGTACTAGAATGCTGTCTTGGGGGACACCGCTGTTAACTGGAACAGGATTTGATATAGCGCTGCCTATTTTTACTATTTGTTGCCTGTTTGACAGGAACACAGTAATCCACTTATGAAGGGATCCGGAAATGCCGTAAGAGTTTAGTTTTAACAGTAGATTGTCATGTACCACTGAATCAAAGGTTTTCCAGAAGTCTATGTAAATTGCATCTATAGCTTTACCCTGGTCAAGTAGAGTAGTCCATATGTTTTTGCAGTGTAGGAGTTGAAGATTGCAGGAGAATTTTTTCTTGAAACCAAATTGTTTTTTGGAGAGTAGGTTGTTTGACTCTAAGTGGAGTATTGAATTGGTTAATTATTTATTCAATGACTTTGCACGTGACACAACATAGTGAGATTGGTCTGTAGTTTTCAACCAGGCTGGGGTCACCTTTTTTGAAGATAGGGATGACCGTAGCTAAGGACCATAGGTTTAGTAAGGAGCTGGTTCTGAATGATATCTCATATATAATGCTTAGGGGTTCCGCTATGGCAGAGGAGAGCTATTTTAAGAAGTATGCACATAATCCATTGGGGCCAATAGATAGGGATGGTTTTAGGTTACGTAGTGCCTTTTCTACGTTATCTTCTGTAAAGTCAATATGTAGTAGGTCATTACAGTTAGTTGTGGTATGACTAGGAAATGTGGGGCATGAACCATTGCTGTTTACAAAGACTGAACTGAAGAATGTGTTGAAGAGATTGACCTTAACAAATTCATCATTGCAGTCTTTTCCTCTTGCTTGCAGTGGTAATTTGTGCATTCTGCCTTTATCTGTTGGCATAGGGTTGAAAGATACTATGCAAAAACATGAGCCTTGTGAACTCTCTATCATTCTCAGATGCCTAGCTAGAAGGAATAAGTCAACATAGAATAATATATATGTTAATATTTGAACACGTCTAAACTATATTTGTAGGGTGCACTTCACCATAAATAAATTCTACATAGCATTTCAGTTTATTTCTAAAATGTCAGTATCATGGTACTCATTTTTCTTTCTATTTTCAGATGATCTCAAAAAGAATTATTTAATAATTATCTAATAAATTTAGCAATACCACATCTTTAAATAATTGAGCTATTTACTGTTAGGCTTCAGGCTGATTTTTTAAAAACTTGTTTCAACTTCCTTTTTTCCCCTCCCCTTCCCTTTCATTAAAAGAAATATGCAGCAGTAAAATCTCAACAGCCATTTAACAATATATGCAAATGTTCTAAATAGCTTTGAAGCAGACAAGAAGAAAGAGTAGTTCTCCCAATAAGCTTGGATGCATACAAAGTCTTTTCCATAATGAATGTGGCCAGATTTTAACAAAGGCCATGCATAATAAAAATGTAAATGAGATTGCTTTACTAAAAGTATAACTTTAAAGTCTTTTGTTGTATGCTGTCCTGAAACTTTCCTATGAGGTTATCACTGCTTGTATGGAGATTTACCCAAAACCTTCAATGGCATTTAAAAAAAACAACTCAAAACCCAATAGCCTATGTGTGATGTGCATGCAAAACTGCTCTAAAGCTGAGAATATGAATTGGCTCTGGGCGGCTTCAGCACGAAGCAAAAAGCCAACTATATTGCTATAAGACTGCCTGATGGGCTCCATGTGGCTCCCAGCCTGGAAATTTCTCCAATTTTGACATGTGATGTACTCGTCACTGCAATGGCAGCTCTGTCACTGAGAAATGGCACAAAAGACAACAAGGCACCCCCTCCCTCTCCTTAGCCCTGCACATTGCAGCCCCCTGGAGCTGTCTGCCCATGGTTTCTCTTGCCTGCCTAGTTACAGACAGCCCTTCTAAACTGAGAGATAAGGGTGGGTGGACTGGATAGGCCCCAGCTGCCTTTGGGATGCAGCTTCCACAATAAATTGGCCTGAATGATGAGGGCAAACAAACAGTATGATATGTATTATGCCTGTCAATAATACATCCCCACATGTTTCCGTCTTTGTATGAGTGGGACCAAAGCTTTTTTTCAGCAAGTTCTACTTCGTCTCCTAGATTTTCCTTCCATTCATATTATAACTTACATGACAGGATTCAGAAATTTTTATGATAGCAGCATTGTAGAACTATTGTGTGTCCGTCCCCCACTCATCCCAGCATCAGATTTACATTTTGTTGTTCTTTTATGCTTCCTGCTTTAGAAATAGATGGCTTCTTAATCTTTCAGCTTCAACGTGAAGGGTACGTTGATGTGGAGTGGCATCGGCAACAGATGCGAGAGTTGAGAGAGCAAATAATTAGCCTGACTGAAAAAAACACAGAGCTTCAAGAAATTGTGAAACTGGGAGTGAAAGAACAGACTAACTTAGGTAAATTTTACTTGTAAATCAAATAAAGCATATGTAGAAAAGCAAAAGAGAAGTAGTAAAAAAACTAAATGGCAAAATAGTGTCTAACCAGCAATTGTTCATTTATTTCCAGTTTGCACTGTAATTTGAGTTGGTCTTGAATTTTGATAGACAGTGGAATTAATTTATATTGAATATATGCTTATTTTCTGGTTTTTATTCTGGTAAAAAGAAGCTGTGTTATTTATGAATGTAAAAATGCTGAATATTTATAGAATAACAATTATTTCTACTTCTAACAAGATAACAATATTTATCCATTCCTGCTAAGCAATAAATGAAGAAATTTAGGAAAATGCTATTAATGTGATATATACATAAATGTATATACCCTAGGTTTTCTTCTCTTTGCTGCAATAGAAAATTAGAAATTTACAATCATAAGTCATTTCTGCTTCCTAGAAATTAAGAAGTTTTAGAGCAATTAAGTCCATATCAAAACCAGATTAAGAAATATATGAATAATAATGAAATGATGCACATATACAAAAACAAAATACAGAAATATGATACTATTGGATGGAAATATAAATCAGCACAAGGCCACATTTTTGCAGTTTTATCTTCTCTGATGACCATACCTCTCTCAATAACCACCTGCTAAAGCATTTAGTATCAGCTGTGACTAACGGCAGGAATGAATATTAATGAAAAGAAAAGGGTGTTCAGACACACTTGGCTCTTGAACTTATTTCTTAATCTTCCTCTCTCTGACCAGCCAGCTGAACAGCAGGCAGAATTCTGTGAAGGTCAAGGGCAGTTGTGAAGGTCACCAGTCTGCCCACTGCCTTCATCTGCCATGCACCCGGCTGACCGGCAGCACACAATATGAATCTATTCAAATAGCCATGTAATTTCATGGTGTGCTTTATCCCCGCCTTACCCTTGCTGCTTTCAGAGAATGAAATGAAACTTTTGCAGAGCAAAATGGAAAAAGATACGAAGACCATGGAAAAGGTACTGTATCCTTTACTTATTTGTGTCAGTAATTGATTAACTTGCACAATAGATACAGGAGTATAGGAATTCACACACAAAAAGGATTAAAAGATGATTACTACCATTCTTACTGTTCCTAGCTTGTTACCTTTCATAAATTGTTTTCAAAATGTAGGATTTCTATGGAAATATTGCACCCGAAAGTTAACCCTGTTTTAGATGCAGGGTGGAAAAGCAGACTGAAATACCAAATCATATAAAAGGAAAATAATATCATGTTTCTGATTTTCCAAGTTTGGTGCTATTCCATATAATAGCAATTTCATGTGGTTGAATTGTTGGAAAGAGATTGGAATTATACATTAGAGGAAGGGTCCCTAACCTCAGTCTGTGGCCCAGTACCAATCCATGGCCCATTGAGAACTAGGCCGTGCACATGGTAGAAAAGTGTGGGAAGCTCCATTTGCACAAGTGGCAGGTGTGCGCACGAAACCATCTCCTTCCCCTACTGTCAGGCCATTGCCAATCTGAGAGCTGAAAAGGTTGGGGACTGCTGCATTAGATAAATGTTATAAGTAGTCAAAGAATAGAGAAGTTAGTAAATAAAATTAAAACATGCTTTTTAAAACTTCCAAGTTGGTAACGGGCGAAAGGATATAAAGGTGTGTCCAAACCACAGCCTTTGGGCCACATGCGGCCTTGGATAGCTAGTAGTGCAGCTCCACAAGATCATAAACATTAATATTATTATGAAATTATATATACATTAACTATATTGTATATAGCCCAAGGCAATTCCTCTTCATTCAGTGCAGCCCAGGAAAGCCAAAAGGTTTGACACCCATGCTTTTTACCTTGGACATAGTGGTTTTTCTGAAAGTGGGGTTGAATTAAATGGCAGGAAATTGTTTTGATGATAGAAAAGTGAGGAAATTCATCCCTGTTGGATTTGTAGAGTTTAACAGTCATTTTGTTGAGGGAGGTTTATTTTGATAATTTCACTGCTAAAGGAACCGAGGAAAAAAAAAACAGACATATTTTAAGCCTCATCTTTAAAACAAGTATTTAAGAACATTTCAATGATGTTTGAGGATAAGGAAGGAAAATGGACAAGCAAACTTATATTTATGTTCTTTAGTATCTCAGGTAAGAATTTGTTCACATTAATGACTTCTTGAACCTTGATTGACTGTAAATATCATGGATAGAATTGTGTCCCTTTGTAAACGAAGGAGATATACAGTGTTATCACTAAAATTGGCCTCTTCCAAAACGTTCAGAGAGAGAGATTATGTTGTGGTTCGCCTGTAGAGACAGCAGCAGAATTGGACAGTGGAGAAGAACAGGGACCAGTCTGGGGAGGACTTGGACGAGGGTCCTGCGTCCGATACAGAGATGGGCCAGGACCATCTGGGAGTTATGTGCTGACTCCAGAGCTTCCAGAGTCTGACAGCAGTGAGGCAGTGGTAGCCTGTTCCCAGTGAGCGTGTGCGCAGAGCTGCCAGGAGCCAAGAGCAGCTAAAACAAAAGGGGCAACTCGGGATTAAGGCTTGAAGGTGATTGCCCCTCCCACAAGGCATAAAGGAAGTGCAAAGGTAGGAAAACCTTTGCAGGAAGCAACATCATTTGGTCTGATTGGTTTGGACTCTGAAAGCTCTATGGTGAATTTGTTCTCTGTTTGGTTTTAGAAAGACTAATTGGGACTAATTTAGTCATTGGCAGCACTTTAAGTAAGATAAGGTGCGTTCTTATCAGATGTCTCTCGAAAAACTTTGGCAAACATCACTGGGACTAATTATAACTGGTTAAGACTCATTCTGGGCTGTGAATTGGATTTTATGTGTGTTTGTTGGGTTCTCAGGAAGCTTTGGTCAGAACAGATTGTGTCATTCAAATTGTTATCATTCAGATCAATGCATGTATAATATAGAGCTAGATAAATTCAAGCAGCCAAAAAGCTTGGAAAATTCAATAAGAAATAGTATTTTCCATGGGAACTAAGTGATAAGAGTAGAGAATCACTTTTATCTGATTCTGACTAATAGCAGCTTCTGAAGAGCTGGAGAATTAAAAAGATTAATAGTCCAAGTTTCTTTTAATTTGTTAAATTTAATATACATAATTTTTCAACGCACATATTTGCAGACAACTTCCAAAACATCTAAAAAAAATTAAAAAAATACTTTCTCTAAAGCTCCATAACTGTTTTTTTTTTTTAAATTAGTTTACAAATGCTTATGACTTACTGAAGGCAGAACTTGAGAGAGAGAGAGAAAGAGTGCAAGCAAAAATTCAGGTAAGATTCTCTTCAAAATAATTAAACTATTATTATTTTTTTCCGGTCTACCTCTCCTAAGCCTGGAAAACAGACTGTTGCAATGATATCTGTACAAATGTTATGTTCAATATTTCACTCTTCAGATTTTCTCATTAACACTTATTAATTCAAAAATCATGTTTCAATTAGAATTCAAGACTAATTTTATGCCAGCAGGCCCCCATCATTTAATTAAATACTAATATTGCTGTATATTTGGGGAAAATGTGTATTGCCTTTGAAAACTGGAACTTTCAAAGCAACTTGTGTAGTCATGTCTATTGTGAAGTGTGTGTGTGTGTGTATATATATATATATATATGTTTTCTGAGGTTCTCGCGGGTATTTGTATGTGGATCTTTGGTTGTTCGGGTTTTCTCCCACGTAAGATTCGAAGTATCTAGGCAACGTTTCGATGAAGTCTCATTCATCATCTTCAGGCTTCTGTCTCCGGCTCTGTGCTTCTCAGAGTGATGTATAAATATTGCACCTCTACGGGGAGGAAACCCACCATCTGACCAGTACTTATGAAAAACTTGAAGTCCAAAGAGCCTCCATTTTATGTGACCTTGCATTCCTATGCAACTGCCGAGATCAAAATTTAATTCCCACATCACTCTGAGAAGCACAGAGCCGGAGACAGAAGCCTGAAGATGATGAATGAGACTTCATCGAAATGTTGCCTAGATACTTCGAATCTTACGTGGGAGAAAACCGAACAACTAAAGATCCATATATATATATATATATATATATATATATATATATATATATATATATATATATATATATATATATATATATATATGATTTCCTCAAGGCCCATGAAAGATATTATTTTGCATGTGTTTTATAGCAATACCACTTAAGACTTACATACCATTGACAATGCTTTACAGCCCTCTCCAAGCAGTTTACAGAGTCAGCATATTGCCCCCAACAATCTGGGTCCTGATCAATGGTGGGATTCAAAATGTTTTACTACCAGTTCTGTGGGTGTGGCTTGGTGGGCATGAAGGATATGGTAAAATCTCCATTCTGCAAAATCCCATTCCCTCCCCACCCTACTAACCTGCTTTCTAGCTCCATTCTCCTGTGCAGGGCAATAAAAGAAGACCCAGCCAATCAGCTGGGACTCAGGAGGTACAGAATAGATGAAGGTGGGGTCAGTCATTTGCCAGTTCTCCAAACTACTCAAAATTTCCGCTCTGGTTCTCTGAACTACTCAAAATTTCAGTTACCGGTTCTCCAGAACTGGTCAGAACCTGCTGAAAACCACCTCTGGTCCTCATTTTACTGACCTCATAAGGATGGAAGGCTGAGTCAACCTTGAGCAGTGAGGATCAAACCCCTGGCAGTCAGTAGAATTAGCTTGCAATACCGCATTCTAACCACTGCACCACCACAACTCTTATATGTTTTTCTGTTTTTTTCTGAACTATATCAAAATAAATGTGATCTCAGAAATATTTTTTAGATATTGAATGTCATAATTGTAAAAGTATAAATTGAAGTTTAAATAATATTTGAATGGAGAAAAACTAAAAGATATAAAGGTGTCATACTCCAATCAGTAACTACAGGGGAAAATTTGTTTAATGAGAAAAGATAATATGAAATTGAAACAGGCAGACAAAAATATAAATATAATGATTTGAAAGATATCGAAGCTTAGAAAAAGATATATAATTGAATTTAGAAAGGAATGAGAGTTAAAAACAAGGCTGAGAAAACTAAGGGAAGGGAAAAATCACTGAGAAAATGCTAAAATAGTAATAAGATAAAGAAATTTTTTTTATTTGGCTATAGAAATTACCTTCATCATTTACCATGACATAAATAAAAAATAATCTCTATAAAGTTTTCAGAATTTGCCTTTCTACCTCCAGTTCAGTATTGCTTAAAAAATTAATATTCCTGATTGTTCCAATTATGGTTTTTTTAATTCTATCTATCTCCTCTTACCTTATAATATTTTGATTTCATGTTGGCCAATGGCAACATGTTTTGTTACAGCAGGTTAAATATCATATTGTTTATAAAATACATTAAAAATCAAACACAACTTGATTCACTTTTTAAAAATTTGCCAAATAATGTAGCTCTTCAGAGTCTAAGCTGTTTTGAAGAGCAAAACAAACCTGTTAAATATTCACTTCCTGTTTGTAGTTACATTCTGTGCCTAGTTACAACTGATTTGTTTATTCTATTTTGTTAAGCTCAGAATTGTGTAGGTCCTTGAGTAGAAGATCAAACCTGGGGAGAACGATATTCTTTCATTATAAATCTGTAAAGAAAAAGAGGACAAGGATCTTCAGAGCTGTTGTAGCATAGAGGATTGATTGAAAGATACTCTGTTTATTCTATGTTTATTTTTATAAATGGCAATATGCTGCCATTTTGTTTTTAAGATAATCTATTCTTTCCAGAAAAATGAAGAGTTTTTAATATTGCATTATGGTAAACAATGTTGGGAACCAATGAACATTGGAATCATTGAACTGTGATTCCAGAAGCTCCAGCATGCATGGTTGAATGAGGAATGCTGGGAATTGCAATTTTGTAATAAGATAGGGCATTGGTACTTACCTGATATGCCTGTTCTCTGAGAGCTGTGAAGAGCATCCAGAAGTGGGAGGTGCTTCAGTCTCTTCAGGAAAGGCTGGGCTTAAAACTCCAGGACGCTCCTCCTCCATGGAACACCTCCTCAGCGTCCCTCAGTTTTGCGAAGACTGAGTGCCAAAGTCCGGGACTCATCACCTAATCTAGATCCCTGACCAGAACAGAACCCCACCAGATGGAAAGAAATGGGTGGGGCTGGATGCTCTTCACAGCTCACAGAGAATGGGCATATCAGGTAAGTACCAACGCCCTTTCTCTCATGAGCTGTTCAGAGCATCCAGAAGTGGGACATACCAAAGCTTGGCCTGTCCTTAGGGAGGGACTCCGTCTGGATCAAAATCCACTCCTAAACTCTATGGACCCTCTGCAGGACTCTTCTGCCAAATGAAGCGTCCGCTGAGGCGTAGACATCAATTTTACAATTTCTGACAAAGAGCAATGGTGAAGCCCAAGTCGCCGCTTTGCAGATTTTGTCTATGGAAGCCCGAGTGGCCCATGCCGCACTCCTTGTCGAGTGGGCTGTAATGCCCTTAGGAACTGAGATGGACTGGCATTCATAACTTTTAGCTATGGTGGCTCTCAACCATCTACCAATGGTCGTCAACGACACCCTGTGTCCTAAATTGGATGGGTTGAAGGATAGGAATAGAGCCTCAGATTTTTGAAATGCCACCGTGCGGTTTAGATAGATGCTTAATGCCCTTTGAACGTCAAGTCGATGCCATTGATGCTCCAGTCTATGAGATGGTTTTGGACAAAAATTTGGAAGCACCAACTCCTGTGCTCTGTGGAAGGCTGAATTTACTTTAGGGATGAACGACGGATCCAATCTGAGAACCACTCTGTCTGCATGAAACACGTACAGGTCCTTTCTCATTGGCAATGCTGCCAACTCGGAAATCCTCCTTGCTGATGTGATCGCAATTAAGAAGACCACCTTATATATCAGGAATTTGAGACTAGTGGTTCTTAAAGGCTCAAACGGGCCAGTTGTAAGTGTAGTTAACACCTTGTTGAGCTCCCAAGTGGGATAGCGGTGAATTACAGGAGGTCGTAAGTTTGCAGCACCCTTAAGAAAGCTGCGGATATGTGGATGGTGTGCTATGGAATGAAGGTCACCCCAGGATATCACCGAGGCTAAGGCTGCCACCTGTCTGCGTAAAGTATTTGGAGATAGGCCCCTGGTCAACCCCTCCTTTAAAAAGTCCAATAATTGTCCTATTGATGGGGCGGTTGGGTCAATCTTAGGCCACCAGCACCAGCGACAGAAAGCGGACCACATGGCCTCATATATACGATTTGTAGAGGACCATCTGGATGCTTGTATGGTGGCAATGGCCTCCTCTGAAATCTGTTGGGTCCTTAAACAGTTCCGCTCAACCTCCATACGGCTAGGCTGAGCCATTGTGGGTCCAGGTGAAGTACCGGCCCTTGCGAGAGGGAAACCCTCAACAGTGGAATTTTCCAAGGTTGTTCCCTTGACAGGTCCTGTAAGTCCGTGAACCACGATCACCTGGGCCAGTTCCTGGGTCAGTTCTGCTCATTCCTCCAATAACTTCTGGATCAACCTGGGTATTACAGGGAGTGGAGGAAATGCATATAGGAGTCCGGGAGGCCACTGACATCGCAGGGCGTTGACGGCTTCCGCCCCGAGTCAGGTACCTTGAAATATACTGGGGCAATTGGGCGTTGAGGGAGAGGGAAATAGATCGATCACCAGTTGCCCAAACCTCCACACTGCTTCCTGGAAGACAGACGGGTGTAGGCGCCACTCTTTCTCATCTCTCGTGGCCCTGCTGAGCCAGTCCGCTTGTGTGTTTAAGGCCCCTGCTATGTGCTCTGCCTTGAACGACAACAGATTGGCCTCAGCCCACTTGAACAATCTGGCCGTCTCCAGCATCAGAAGTTTGGAGTGGGTACCCCTGTCTGTGGGCCTTGGTTGTGATACTGTCTGTCAAGACCAGAACGTGGCGTGATTGGAAAAGGGCTAGAAAATTGCATAACGCCAGATGAACTGCTCACAGCTTCAACAGGTTGATGCTTTGTGATTGTTTGGAAATAGTCCAAATTCCCTGTGCAGTGTGGGATTGGAAGTGAGCTCCCCATCCTACCAGGCTGGCGTCGGTTGTGATCCTTGCCCTGCAAGGTTCCTTGAAAGGACACCCTTTATTTATTGTGTTTTCGGACTACCAGCGGAGCGATTGGAGAAAATTGTGCGGTACCTTTATCCGGACGTTGGAAGTGGCTTTCCGGATCGCTGGAAAGGTAACAGGAACCATTGCAGATCTCTAGAATGGAATCAAGCCCAAGGTACAATGGAAATACAAGAAATCAGTTTCCCTAACAGTTGAGACAGAACTGCCAGGGAAACCCTCTTTAAGGCTCTGATCTCTCTGGCCAAAGACTGGATACTATTCAACCTATCCTGAGAGAGAAAAAACTTGCCCTCCACAGTATCTATCACTGCCCCTAAATGAACTAACCTAGTTGAAGGGATCAAATGGCCTTTATCCCAATTTATGGAAAAGCCGTGACCTTGAAGGGTCTCCAAAGTAATCTTGGTATCCAAATTTGCTTGATGTCTGGAAGATGACAACATTAAAATATCATCTAGATAACATTGTAAGTGAATAGATTTGATCCTGAGGGAGGCAGCCAAAACCGCTAGGACCTTGGTAAAAGTCCTAGGGGCCGAAGCCAGACCAAATGGTACGACAATATATTTGTAGTGCTGATCTCAATAGCAAAATCTAAGGTATTTGTAGTGAGCAGGTCTAATTGGTATATGTAGATAAGCCTCTGTCAGATCTATAGAGGTCAGGACATCATTCTCTCTGATGCTGAGCAGAATCTGTTCAGATGTTTGAGGTCCAGAATTGCCCTCCAGCCCCCCGAACTTTTTGGGACCACAAACAATAGAGAGTAACAGCCTTGACCCCGTTGTTCAGATGGGACCTCTCTAATGGCTCGAATATGCAGAAGATGATTGATAGCCTCCGGCATCAACGCTCTCTTAATGGGTCTGTGGACCTAGGGCTCCTAATGAAAAAGTTCGGAGGAGAGGATTGAAACTCTAGCGCCAAACCAAACCTAACAGAGTCCCTGACCCACGCATCAGAGGTGGAGCTGTCCCATTGATCAGCAAATAATTTTAGCCGCCCTCCAATGGGAGTTGCTGTCAAGGACTCACTTGGGGCAATGAAAAAATTGGCCTCCGGTAGCTCTGGGGTTTCTTCTGTTCTGGTCTCCCTGCTGACCTCTGTTGGAAGATTCCGACCTATCTTGTCTAAATCTAGGTCTGTAGCCTGATGTTCTTTGCGATTTGAGAACGCATGGGCCTTGATAGTAGGGCCGAAAGGAACCCCTTCGAAACGACTGGGGCTTTCTGTTTTCAGACCTCTGAAAAAGAGGGGGAAGCACTTTTTTCTTGTTTCTATTCTCAATAAGGAGGGGCTCCAAGACACTGCCAAATAATTTATCCCCCAATATTGGGGCTGATGCCAGCTTGCATTTATGCTTGGTATTTGCCTGCCAATATCTGAGCCATAGCAGTCTCCGTGCTGATACGTAAGATGCTATGGCTCTAGATGAGAATTTGACTGCATTAAATGTGGCGCTGGCGTAGAATTCTGCTGCTGCAATAATCTTAGCAATGTCCTGGTGGGCTCTGACATTTGACACCGGCAATATATCCCTCAAGTGGAAGAGCAATCATAGGGAGGACCGTGTAAAAAAGGACACAGCTGTAGCTGCCCTAATGGCCCAAGCATCAGAAACATGTGCCCTACGGAGTGCCAACTCTGCTCTCTTTTCCTCCGGTCTCAGGGCTTCCTCGGCCTCATTGGGAAAGGTTGAAGAAGAGGCCAGTGCCACAATGGGCTCATCCACCTCCGGCGTTTTGAGAAACTTTGAAAACTCTGGTGCCAAATTATAATATTGTTTATCGTACCCTGTTGGGACTGGGTAGGGTGCTGCTGATGGCCATTGATTTTGTACTAATTCAGCAAACATACGAGGGACAGGAATAGTTTCTGCCTCATTAGCCAGTTGTGAGAATATTAGATCCTTGGATTCATCCTGAGACTCAGTTGACAATGGATGAGGGCTTGATGTGCCTAGTTTAGCGGTGTTCTTTGCTTTGAACAGAAAAGATTTAAAGAGGTGCAGACGAAAAAGGCCAGAAAAGGTAGGTTGGTCCAGAATGAGGCCTTTGTCATCTGACATTCCTCGTTCTAGTGGGTCAGCCTCTGACAACCCCAAGTCCATCTGATGGATCGACCCCACCTCCATGGGAATATCTTGGTCATCTAATTCTACCTCCTCCCAAAGACCCTGGGCTGGTATGTCAGGGATTTGGGGGAATACCCGAGTTTGATGATGTCCCATATGAGCAAAGGAGCGAGCAGACAGGGATCCCACTTCCGAAGTAGCCGAAAAGTGTCTGGTCCGGATGGATTGCTGAACTCCAGCTGCAATGCCCTTTTGTATGGCCATCTCCATCCATTGCCTCATTTCGATGGGAATAGTCTCAGGTAATCCCTCCTCCTTTCTTAAACCGGCAGCCATAGGGGTGAAGGTTCCCTCTGGGATTCTCCGGGCAGTGCTCATTGGAGGAGATATGCCTATGGGAGGCTGTCCAGAAATAGCCCATCTGGGCTGGGTGGATAAGTCCAAGGGCCCCAACAATGTACTTGGGCCCTGATCCGATTGTTGTGTCATAGCCATCTTGTCCGCCTCCCTGGCCCATTTCTGCCACTGCCTTTCCTAGGCTTGGTGACGTCTACGGGCATCCTTATCCGCCACCTTAGAGGCCTTTTTGGGGGCCACTGACTTATCTCGTGACTTATTCATCTTGGAGCGGAAGATGTTGTCACCTTCCATTGTGGAGGAGTGAATTTCATGTCTCTAACTTTATTTATTTATTTATTTATTTATTATTGTTATTATTATTATTATTATTATTATTATTATTATTATTATTATTATTATTATTTGTACTTAGGGGTGGTGCCTACCCCTGTGGTTGAAAGTAGGGCGCTTCTCCAGGAGTGTAAGTCTATATCTATATACAAACACACACATATATATACACATATGCCTATATCTATATGTAAGCCCATATATATGGGAAACAGTATCTAAGGGTCCCCAGCAAGGAAAACCCCCCAAGCAAGAAATATTCATGATCCCTGGTCCCCAACAAGGGAAGCCAGCTATACAGGTCCTGGATGGATCCTTTCTTGTCAAAAATGTCCCGCTGTTTGAAATGGCACTTGAGGCTTCGCTCCAATGTAACGATCCAAAAGCAACTGCGAGAGGGGGGGAAAAATCCTGTTTAAGGACTAGCCTGCTTATCCAATGCCATCAGGCTAAGAGAGAAATAATCCCAGGAAAGTGGAGTGGGAAAGTACTTGCCCCGGTCCCCAAGAAGGGAAACCAGTGGAGAATGGCACCTGTAATATTTAGGTGCAAACTTAAAGCCAGCCGTTCAAAAAGGCGGGAAGGCAGAAACTCCAATGTTAAATGCCTGAGCAGTTTAACGAGCCGCTGCTGCTGACTCTCCAGAATGTCAGACAAATGATCCTGTAAGGAGAAGTGAGCCGCGGCTGCAAGCGTTCCAGCAAGATCGCAAAGATAAGATGATCAGGGAATTAGGCTAATCGCCTGAAGCGGCCATCTCAGACTGCCTGCGAAATGGCAGGCTCCGCCAGTCACAAAGAGCTGCTCTCAACTGATCAGGATGATAACCTAATAGAGCCACAAGCCTTGAAATCGCCAGATTAATAGGGGGAAAAATTTGCAAGCTGAATTAAAACAAGAGCAAACCTGAATCGTGACTAGCTGAATCAGAAACAGTTCCAGTCAGGGAGTGCACAACCTCTTACCACGAAGGCTGAGCTAAAACTGGGGGATGCTGAGGAGGTGTCCCGTGGAGGAGGAGGAGCGTCCCAGAGTTTTAAGCCCAGCCTTTCCAAAAGAGACTGAAGCACCTCCCACTTCTGGATGCTCTGAACAGCTCATGGGAGAAAGTCATATTCCAGCTATAGACGATATCCAGTCTGCATTTTATGCAGCAGGGTTTTTTTTTTAGAAATTACTCCTCAATTCAAGTTGTAAAATCATTTAACTGCTCAAAATGAGATGTCTAATTGCTGTATAACACTATACAAAAAGAAAATAATGATTAAGCTATTTCTCCAACATTGCCTTTTGGATAGTAATTACTACATGGAAGAGTATTATAGTAAAAACTATCTCATAGAATTTTGAAGAATTGAGGATTATTTTAATAGGAAGGAGAATGAAAAGGAGGAATTATTTATCTGCCCTTGATTTTAAATATTCATTTTAATTTCCTTCAATCTGATATGTTTGCAATTTTTTCAGCTAGCAAGTTTAAAAGAGCTCAACTTACTGCAACAGAATCCTCAGAAATGTAATGAAAAATTAAAATAATTCATGGTAAAATAAGTTCACATTGATTAAAAATCATAAATAATAGTTTTATTATATAGATGTTGCTAATTTAGCAACATTTGCTAGAAACATTAACACAAGATGAATTAATTTGTGGCTTTAAAGAAATAAGATACTGAAATATGTCTTATAACATATCCATTGGTTAAATATTTGGGTAAAATACTTTTGTCCTTAATTCTTTATGTGCAAGAAAAGTCACACATGAGAACATAATTGTTTATATTGTAATATGGTTCTATAGATTAGTTTGATTGTAAATCAAAGAAAATAAAGATCTTCCTTCTAGTGCTAGAGGTTCCAGCATCACATTTGTTACTGCAATTATGTTCAATTCTATTTTATCTTTATTTTTAAGGAACTAAAAGAAGCTCAAGATGCTCTCTCAAAATTAAAAGAAACTGGAGCTCAGCCAATAGCAAAGGTAATTTAGTCTATTGACTGTGAATGTATATTATTTTATTGTAATGGTAGTCCTCAACTTATGACCACAAGTGAGATTAAAATTTCCATTGTAAGTAATTGCAGTTGTATGTCAAGTTAGATCCAATGTTACAACAATTTTAGATGATTGTTAAGCAAATCCCCTGGTTATTGAGTCATGCAAATCCTATTTCTTAAATGGGTTTTTTTTTTCAAGAAATCAGTAAAACAAAGGTCACAAATCATGACTAAGTAATTGTAGGACACTATTGTTAAGTAGAAGCCAGTCTTCAAGTACCCAAAATGTGATCACATGACCATGGGAGGGATACATTGGTTGTAAGTGCATGGTATTCAAAAAATTTTACTACTGGTTCTGTGGGCGTGGCAGGGGAAGGATACTGTAAAATTTCCAGTCAGAAGTGGTATTTGCTGGTTCTCCGAACTATTCAAAATTCTGCTACCAGTTCTCCATATTCTTAAATGGAAGTTATATGTTGGATATAAATAATAAACTATTTATAAACTGAGGAAAACAATGGGATCAAAGGAACCACATGCTTTATAATTTGTTAAAAAATAACTAGAAAACCCCCTGAAAGCAGAGCATCGAAGCTGTTCGCTAAGGATTGAGCATGATGATTGAAGATGATGGGAAATGAAGTCTCTCAAAGCATGCCTTGCTCCATATTTTGTTTTCAGTTGCGTCTCAAAAAATGAGTAAATTTAAAAGTTCAGATTATATAGTTTGGCACCTGAAACTCTAGCAAGACTTCATAAAACACTTTGTGCAATGGCCGTGTTTTAAACAAAATTTGGTATTTTAAAAAACCAAAAATTTGCAACTATCACTTTATTACAAAATCTTGTTGTTTATGGTTCTTTAACATTTTTTTCATGCAGCATGTTCCATTATATGGATGAGTCAGCAGGTGCTTTAAATAATGAAGGATTGTTTTTGTATTCCTTCCTAAAGATATTCTTAATATGGAGTTTGATAAAACGGTGTTTGACTAAAGGCTACTGTTATCCTATATCTTTCTCAAACTTCAAATAAAGGCACACAGCAAGCAAGTGCTCAGAAGTTAATGTCTAAATCCATGTATAACTCACCTGCTCCTTTGATGCACCTCCTCCATTGGCTGCAAGAGGAATTTGCTTTCCTTTATTAATCAAACCTATATTTGTAAAAGTGTGACATGTAGTGGGAAAGTCACACATGCTGAGATTAGCTGGACTGGAAAGCAGTCACCAAAAGAAAGGAGAGAAATATGATCAGTTAATTATAATGTGGTAAATAGTTCTGAAATATCTGTGATTTGTTTTTAGATAAAAAAGTAATGTATTATCAAGATGTTTGTGTTTGCTACTTTTAAGAGGGTAACTCAGTAACTAATATATCAGTGTCATTATTCCGTTAAACATGCATTTCTAGTAAATCATTTTGTAGCATCAACTAAGAGTTACAGCTCTAGGCTCCGACTTAAGAGAAGGTGCACTTTGCATTGAGTTTGACGTGGTTTAAATCCATTATGAATGGACTTTTTGGACTTAAGATTGGGAGGGGAATGCCTTGACCTGGGACTGAAATAACTTATTTTAAATTTGGAAAAATTTATTATTAATACAGCAAACCTAGAAAGAATCAAGAATACAAACCTACAAAGAATAGTCAAATGAATTTCTTTCTATAAAAACATCATTTTTCTTTGAAAGACATACCTTTTAAAGGTAGGAATAATACTTTTTTTCCAGTCCATCTTCCTCATTTACTTCATTTTAATTCATTGTATGAGAATCCAGTATTTGGAAGTCAGCTCTTCAAAGATCATTTTGAATCCCAGGAAATGACTGCATGTTTCCAGTCTTATCATAGAAAAATACATTTAAAAAATCAAGAGACAGTAAGGAGCTATGGGCAGAGATGAAACAAATAATGATTCGCCCTATCTGACAAACTTAAAGCCAAAAAGTCTAAACCCAGGATTTTCTGAGTCACCATTGTTGCAGGAAGACAAACATTAATATTAGGAAAAAAGTATGAATTGATGAGATGAAATGAGAGATGCTACACTTTATACCTCAAGGCCTTTGCAGTTTTGTCTGGTGTGCCAATTGTGCCCCTCCTGAATGGAGGTCTAGTTTATAATCATTCATACCTTAGCCACTTTTCATTTGGATAACTGTCATATATGGGGCATCCTGAAAAGATAATCTAGAAGCTACAAATGGTCCAGAATGTGGCTTGTGCATAGTGATGGTGCTCGTAGATTTGCCCATGTAACACCTCTGTTGCGTGAATTGCACTAGCTCCCATTTTCCTTACAGGTGTAATTCAAGGTGCTGATTTGAAAGCCTTATATGGCACAGGGTCAGTTATGTGAGGTACTGCCCCTCCTTAAGGCCATTTATCTATCCTACCAAGTCAAATACGATGGGCACACTTCTAGTCCCTTCTCTTAAACATTGCCGTCTTATGGGATCTGGAAAATGTACTTTTTCCATGGCACTCCTTTCCTATGGAACATCTTTCCCCCATCCTTCCCTCACAGCCTTTTGAAAAGTACTTAAGACCTGACTTTTTTCCCCAAATGCAAAGATAGGGTGAGTCTGATGGAACTGCATGTGAAAATGTACTTGGTGCCAGATTATAAAGTTGGTGGTTTTAATAGATATATACTTTAATAGATTAATGTTATATTGATGATGCTTTTGGGAATCACACATAGTTTGATATAAATTGGACAGTTAGATAAGTGCTTTAAACCAGCAAATAAATAGTTTTTCCTCTTTAACAAAGCAATAATCCCCAAATCCACTGTCCCATCACAACCCACACCAAGCATCTATTAAACATTGCTAAAACTATCAGATGTAGAATGCAAAAATCGAAAAGGCCAATAAATGGGACCAAAAACATAGAAAACTAACTCTTTGCTGTCTTCTATTAGCAGTCCTAATTTTTGCAGTACAGCTTTTTATGTGAGAAGATTAGTAAACAGAATTATCTGGTTACTTTGGGCTGTTATTCAAAGGTATACTGGAAACTGTACAATGAAGTTCGTGCAGCAGCATAAGAGAAAATAGAATATAATTGTGGTTAAACATATGTATGCTTTGTTCAATATTTGTCTTCTAACACAGATTTAGTGAAGTAGCTGGAATTATGGGTAGATACAGTAGTGGGCACCTGTCAGGATTTCAAAAGGTTCCTTACACCTTATATTTGTATATATCTGAGTAGTATTTGTACAAGAAAAAATATTTTGTATTAAAAAATAAAAAGCAAATTAAGTTTAATATGTTTTAATCAGCACAAGTTCTTGAGTTGCCTGATGCTTATGCATATGTACAATTGTGTAATACATTTGTTTAGCTGTGAACCAGTGCAAGTCAATCAGGAAGCCCAGTTGTTGAACAATTCTTCACAAAGGGAAACTATTTTATTAATTGATTTATTATGTGCAATCGAATTGGTATTCACTCTCAACAGACCTATTCCAGGATGATTTCTCCTCAAATTAGGCCCTTCAGATCTTCCCACAGTGGACCCATTACTGCTGCAATCAAATCTATCCACCTTGATGCTGGCCATCCCTTCTCTATCCTACTACGTATATTTCCCAGCTTTGTTTGTTTGTTTATATGTAACTCACCTCTATTGTTTCTATAAAAAAAAAATTCAAGGTGGCAAACATATCCAATGCACATTCCTCCTGCCATTTTCCCCACAGCAACAATCCTATGAGGTGAGTTGGGCTGAGAGAAAGTGACTCACCCAGCGGTCACCCAGCGGCTTTTAGCGGCTTTTTCTAGCCTGATTCTTAGCCATTAGACCAAACTGGCTTTCAATAGAGACTTCTCAAGAGAACTCAGTCTTCACATGATATACCCAAAGTATGATCCTTTAAGCCTCATCATTTGGACCATAAATGAAAACTCCAGACTGATTTGTTCTATATTTGTTTATTTCTTGGCTATCTCTTCTCAGCAGTTTCTCCAACATCAAAGTTCAAAAGCATCAATATCCTACTTCTTTAAAGTCCAACTTTCCTCCATATAGAATTATAAAGAAAACCACTGACTCTTTGGTTTTGGTCTTTGTAAGTATAGGTGCATTGTAACATTTAAATATATTTTCTTGATTGCTTATCCTACCAAGTGCTACTCTGTGACAATATATTGGAATTTTGCTGTTGATAGTCAACACTAAAAGGCCAAATTTTTACATTTATTCAAGAAAAACCAAAGACGCAGGTATAGAACAGATGGTACCTGGTTCAACAGCAGTAATTTTGAGAGAGATCTAGAGGTCCTAGTGGACAAGCAGTGTGCTGCAGCTGCCAAAAAAACCAATGCAATCCTAAGCGGCATTAACAGAAGAATGATATCAAGATCACTTTATGTTGCACTGGTGAGATATCATACATGGAATGCTGAATCCAGCTTTGGTCAGCACAAAAAAGATGTTAAGACTCTAGAAAGAGTGCAGAGAAGAGCAATAAAGATGATTAGAGGACTCACAGCTAAACCATATAATGAAGAGTTACAGGAACTGAGAATGTCAAGTCTAATGAGAGAAGGAGCAGAGATGAGATTTTAGCATTACCCAAAATCAGACCAGACTCAGAAAGGTATTTAAAGGCTAGTGCTCCTCCAGACAAGCACGATCCAAAGTGCACTGAAGATGACTCCTCAAACGGGGATGAAATGTTTATAACTAAATCACCATGTTCGGAGCTCAAATCAACAACATAGCTACCAATCCAAGCTACTAATATACAAAGACATTTCATAGAGCAATATATTGTGTTTCATCTTGCAGTTTTAAAGCCACACTAATTTTCCAGTTCAGTTTCCTTCTTATATATTCATCATATAGATTGAAAAAAAATTAAGGGAGAATATAAAGCCTTGTCTCTCTGTTTGCCAACCTGGAGCAATCTATTTGGCCATATTGTGAAAGGCAGGAATCCAGGCTGTGATTTCCTATCTAGTCTTTAGGTTTCACACAAGGATATATGATGTTCTGGGATTGCCATTTTCTTAAGCACTCTCCATAGGTTGACATAATTGATGCAGTTAAAGACTTTTCTATAATCAATGGACGTACAAATTTCTTTTTAATATCCTTTGGTTTTCTCAATTATCCAGCACAGATCAGTTATAATGATTCTTGTTCCTTGAACCTTTCTAAAGCAAATATGAACATCTCTTTCTATGTAGCTTTCTAACCTACATAATCCTAAAAACTATTTTGCTAACATGTGAAAATTACAATTCGATCTAATAGAGATTGAATACTCTGTAGCTCTCCTCTTTTGTTGGCCACTGTATTCTCCAAATTTCTTGTTTTGTTAGAATCTTTCTGGGGCTTCTTCTGTTGCTTCATATTTGTATAGATTTTTCCATCAATTTTGTTACCAACTTCCAACTGGTAATGACCAGAATGTTGGTTCAACATCACCTTCTTGTACTGGAGGCTCATGTGATTAGCAGGTATTTTTTTAAGTTATCTTAGATGCTGATATCTCTACTATAAAGAATTTCAGTACAGGTAGTCCTCAATTTGCAACCATTCATTTAGTGACCAAAATTGCAACAGCACTGAAAAAAGTGACTTATGATGATTTTTTTACACTTAGCAACAGTTGCAGCTTGGCATGGTCACATAATTAAAATGTGGATGCTTGGCCACTCACATGTTTTCAGTTGATGCGTTGCGGGTCCCAGTGCCAGGATGAATCAGCTGACGACCTGAACCCAGGCAGACTGTCTGGGCGGGCTCCTCTTGATGGCAAAGATGACAGCGACACAAAGGTTTCTTTTGGTGAGAGGAAGCCCAGATAGTACTACGCACCTCTCTTTTATTGTGCAGCAAGCAGGGAGGGGGGGGTTAGGTTACACATGAGGTTAGACAGGAATAGGGAATATTGCCATATATGGCTAATCCTTATGCTATAGCCAACTCAGGTTTTACACGTTGCTGTTCCTATAGTGTCGCCCTATATGTGTATTGGGTTTTCTGAGTACGTGACTTCCTACTGATGTGTCATGATATTGCAACATTCAATGGCTGCACTGTCCTGGGCTCATATTATCACCTTTTGCAACCTTCCAACAAGCTAAGTCAATGAGGGAAGGCAGGTTCACTTAACAACCATGTGATTCACTTAACAACTATGGCAAGAAAGGTTGCAGAATAGGGCAAAACTCACTTAACATTGCCTTGCTTAGCAATGGAAATTTTGGATTCGATTGTGGTCGTTAAGTCAAGCACCTCTTGTATATTCCATCCATCTTTGTTTCATATTCTTTGAACCACTTACTATCCCATTCTTTGACAGCAATCACAATATAATACAGCAATACATCATTTCTATTTGCTAAGGATGCTTCTCAGATTGCCTAGGATGCAGAAGCATTTTTATATAACCTTTCAGTTCAAATCTGACCAAGCTCAAGGTTGACTCAGCCTTCCACCCTTCCAAGATGGGTAAAATGAGGGTTGTTGGGGGCAATATGCGACTGTGTAAGAGGGCTGTTGTTGTATCCATAGAACTGACTGCAGTCCCCACTCAGGTCCACAGTTTTGGCGGGAGCGCCGATCGCTCCCATTGGCTAGTGCCATTTGACAGCCGGCTATAAAAAGAGCTGTCAAATGGCATCAGCTGTTGCCGCCAGCTGATCTGCCTTGTTAGCCTAGGCAGCCGCGGCAACCCTTTATTCGCTGAATAAAGCTTTCTAAATGAACACTCTGAGTCTGCCTCATATCTCCGCTGCTCTACAACAGCTGTAAAGCACCATGAAGCAGTATATAAGTATAAGTGCTATTGCTATTACTATTGCTATTATTCTAGAGGTTAGTACCTCATTTGACCACATTTAACTTCCTAATTGTTTGTATATTTTAAACTTCCTAATTGTATATTACATAGCTGATTGGCACCAGACAAGAAACTTTGCAGGTATACTGAGAATTAAAGACACCAGCATAGAAATTTAGAGTAATTTCTTTTAAAACCCAGAATGCTTTCTTTAACAAACCTTGATTTTAAAAATTCAGCTTTCTTTAACAAATCTTGATTTTAAAAATTCAATCTGTGGAAGACCATTGCTCTGATTTAAAGGTAATACACATGACTGAAAATACTATACAACAGCAACAAAATTATGTTGACATATTTAATAGTTTAGGGCAGAAATCACAAACTTTTCCCCCACTAAGGGGCCATATTCATTTCAATTGTTGCTTTGTTTTCCAAAGACTGCAGAGAGCATCCTGTGTATAAACCTCATCTCATCTCAAATGCAGAGGGATATCATAGGCACTTAACAGATCAGATTTGTCCTGTGGAGTGTAGATTAAAAATAGTTTTGCCCATTGTGTTCCTCCTCCCACATTAGTTTCCTTATCTTACTTGCCTTTTTCATCCCAGCTGTGCATTAGCTATTTATTGCTGTTTTTAAATCTGATTTTGTTACTTTTATAATGCTATGACTGGACTAGACAGCTCCATTACCTTTTAAATTGCCATTCAGCCTTTCAAAGCTTGTTATTATTGTGTTTTGTTCATTTTTCTAATATTTATACCCCTAAACCCCAAGAAGCAGAAATCTGAAAGACTTTCTCTGAAACAGACCATCAAAGGATGAACAAAGATGAGAGCAGGTGAGTGTCCCGTGGGAGGATATTTGAGGTGCTAAACAAGATCCACTCCTCTCCCCACATGCAAATACAACTAGCCAAGCTTTGAAATGAGATTTCTATCAGGGCTTAATGTCTGAGAGCTATCTTACAAAAAAAGCTTCATGTCTTAAATGGAAGGATTATTAATTGTATTTTATAGAAAGCCTCCGATCTGGAAGAAAAAATGAAAAAGGGAAGAAAAAAAAGCTTGAAAGGGAAAACTAGCAAAGAAACAGCCAGTAAAGAGCCAGCTCTTAAACCAGCAACCACCAAAGGTGCAGCCCTCGAAGATGCAGCTCTCAAAGAAGCAGCCACCAAAGAAGCAGCCACCAAAGGAGATGGGACAAGTGAAATTTTGGATGAGGTATTGAGTTACTTTTCTAAACTAAGACAACCTGATCCCCAAATCCAGGGGTGGGATTCTACCAGTTCAGACCAGTTCAGACAAACCGGATGTTAAATTGGCATCTAGTTCACCAAACCAGTATTTGAAGTGACTGGCTAACCCTGCCCTTCCCAGGAGTCTCATTTTCTGTGCAGGTAAGTGCAGGGTCTGCGTGGAGGCTCTAAGAGGGGGGAGAACGGCCCTCATGAAAGTACCAGGAAACGGGCCTGTTTCTGGCTTCTGGAGTGCCTCCAGAGCCCAGGGAGGCCATTTTCACCCTCTCAGAGGCACAAGGAAAGTCTCCAGACCCTTGGAAAGGCAAAAAACAGCCCTCCCAAAAGTACCAGAAGTCTGGAAACGGGCCTGTTTCCTGCTTCTTTTTTAAAAAATTTAAAATTTTATTAATGAACAGCAAACAGAAAAAACATTTAAAAACAATGAATGTGGTGCATACATAACAAAAAAATACAAATTTACATATATACATAAATATTAATCATTGCTGACACAGTTACTCCTTTCTTTTTTAAACCAGTGGTAAAACTTCTCCCAAATTTTGTAGTAGTCAGATTCCATCTTATCTTTTAATTCTTGAGCTATTCTATCCATTTCAGTGCACCATCAATTTCCATCTCTTCTGGCATAGCATTTCCTTTCCATCTTTGGGTAAGTGCTAGTCTCATGGCAGTGGTGACATGAACTATTAGATACACTATCTCTTTATTATATTTCCCCACATTGATTCCCAATAGAAAAATTTCAGGTCTGAACTCTATTTTAATTTTACACATCTCTTCTAACCAGTTTCTAATTTTCAGCCAATATATTTGAACTTTTTCATATTTCCACCATACATGGTAATATATTCCAATTTCTTTATTGCATTTCCAGCATTTAGGGGATAATTTCGGGTACATTTTTGCTAATTTTGATGATGGGATATGCCATCGGTAAAACATTTTTAGTAAATTTTCTTTTTATGATGCCGCCAAGGTAATTTTCCTATTCCTATCCCATAAAATTTGCCAATCTTCCAAATTTATACCGTATCCAAAATCTTTCATCCAGGCCAACATCGTTTCTTGCATCTTTTCCTCTTCCAATTTACATTCCAGCAATACTTTGTAAATGTTTTAAATCAATTTCTCATCCATTCCTAATAATATTTTATTTAATTCTGTTTTCCGTTTACTAATACCCCATTCTTTCATATCTTTATTATACCTTGATTGTAATTGTAAATAGGCCTACCATTCTATCTCAAATCCCAAATCTTTCAGCTCCTGTCTTTTTTTTTAACTCTCCCTTCTCATCTAATATGTCCTCATATGTAATGACCTGTCCTCGTCGCAATAAATGTGGGTACATTAACGCTTCTAATGTAGTTAGCCAAGTTGGTATTTCAATGTAAAGTTGACATTTAGTTTTATTCCATGCACTTAGTAGGGTCTGCCTAATTTTATGCCTTTGAAAATAACCATGAATTTGATGTTTGTCCTGCCACAAAAGGCATGCCTCCCTGCCTGTAGATTATATCCTTCTAATGTTAATATTCTTTTGTTTTTGACACTTATCCGATCTTTAACCCAGGTCAGAATGGCCACTCTGTAGTATATTTCCCAATCCGGTGGGCCAAATCCTCCTCTTTCAATAGCGTCCTGCAACAATTTCAGTCTAATTCTGGGCTTTTTTCCCTGCCATATAAATTTTGATACTAGCTTATCCAATTGATTAAAGATTTTTTTTCTAATTTTACTGGATCGTTTTGGAATAAAAACAATAATTTTGGTAATATGTTCATTTTTATGGATGCAATTCTCCCCATAAGAGAAAGTCTTAGATTGCTCCATTCCCTAAGGTCTTCAGTTGTTTTTTTTTATTAGTGGGGTATAATTGTCCTCTTTAAGAGTTATGCATTTTGCCAAAATTACAATTTCCAAACATTTAATTTTATTTGTCGTCTGAATGTCCATTATCGTTGTTAAATTTTCTTTTTGAACATTTGTCATATTTTGGTAAGTATTTTAGTTTTTTCCTTGTTAATTTTTAGCCCCACTACTTCACCAAATTCCTCTAATTGCTCTATCAATTTTGGTCCCGAATTTTGCGGATCTTCTAAAATAAAAACCAAATCATCAGCGAATTCTTTTCTAATTATTCTTGTTAGTACCTCAAAATAGTCAAAATAAATAATAATGGTGATAATGGACATCCCTGCCTCGTTCCTTTTTGTATTTCAAATTTATTTGTTGTATGGTCATTTATCAATATCCTAGCTTGTTGGTTACCGTATATTGCTGATACTACATTTAGGAATTTTTGCCCAAAATCCATGTACTTAATTTGTTGCAGAACGAAACTCCATTTTACATTGTCAAAGGCCTTCTTAGCATCCAGGAATAATAATGCTACCTGTTCTCCACTATGATCTTCATAATACTCTATGATGTCTAAAATTGTCCTAATATTATTGCTAAGATGTCTATGTGGAAGGAAGCCATTTTGGTCTATGTGTATAAATTTATTTAGTATTTTCTTGAATCTTTTGGCCATTATAGTTACAAAAATTTTATAGTCCACATTTAATAGAGATATTAGCCTATAATTTCCTATCTTTGTTTGATCGTGTTTTTTTTCTTTTGGAATAATCATAATCATTGCTTCCTTCCACGAGTTCAGAATTTTTGCCTTATCCAGGACCTCATTAAATAAGTTAAGTAATCTGTCGCGTAATATTTCTTGTTGGGTTTTGTATAATTCGGCAAAGAGTGCATCTGGACCAGCCGCCTGGTTATTTTTTTGTTTATTTATTGCCCAGGTCACTTCTTCAAAGTTTATACTTCTATTCAGTAAGCTTTTTTCTTCTTCTGATATTCTTGGAAGATTCACTTTCTTGAAATATTTTATCACTTTTATCACTGTTATGAATTCTTCTTCTTATATAAATCCTCATATAATTCTGTTTCTGGCTTCTGGAGGCCCTCAAGATCTCATGGGAGGCTGTTTTCACCCTTCCAGAGGCCCAAGGGAAGCCTCCGGACCACTGAGAAGGCGAAAAACAGTGTTACCAGAAGTATCAGAAGTCCAGAAGTGGGCCTGTTTCTGGCTTCTGGAGGGCCTCCAGAGCCCAGGGGAGGCCATTTTTGCCCTCCCAGAGGCCCGAGGGAAGCCTTTGGACCCTTGGGAAAGCAAAAAACAGCCCTCTGAAAATTCCGGCAGGCCATGCCCACCATGGCCATGCCCACCCGGCAACTGGGCAGTGAACCAGTTGGTGGGAATTTTTTAATCCCACCCCTGCCCAAATCATATCTTCATCCTCAGCTGCAGCATTGTCCTCATAACTTTTCTCAAAGACCTTCGTAACAAAAGGGGAAAAAGAAGAGGGAGCAAGGAATTTCCTGTTTTTCCTTGGGTTTATCCTGACAGGTGGCACATTTCATGCTACATTCCTCATTAGGTAGTAGCTTGAGAAAACTACTCTAGAGAAGATGCATCTTTTCTTTGGACAAAAACCAAAAAGTGAGATTAGGCTAAGATTTATTGGTTTCTTAAGGATGTATTGATCAATTTAATATGTCACAACATGCAGAAGCTCTGTAATCATGTTTGTTTGTTTCATTTATCGGTCATCCATTTTACCTCATGCTCTGTCTTTTCAGTAACTTTTCCCTCCTTATCACAGTTTTCAGTTAATCACAGTTTCCCATTATGTCAACTACCAAACTACTTTTCAGTATAGAAATAAGCCAGAATTAGAAATTCTTTTAGTCAGATATTGGTAACTGTAATGCCCTGCTTGGACATAACTGAAGTTTTGTTGGATAATTACTGAGAACAAAGGAAAAAATGGACAGAATAACAATGAAGAATATATTTAATTCGATCAATTACGCTAAGCTCTTTCTGTCTCTTCAAACCAGGACAGCAAATGAACAAAAATATAACTCTTTTTAAATTAGACTTCAAAATACTGGTCACTGTACCAGTAGACTGTGGGTAGGAGAGCTAATGGCTACAACTTTAACCAGACCAGTTAGCATAGCCAGAGACTGTGAAGGTTGGAAGCATTGTTATCCACCAGGGAAGCAGGGCCTAATAACAAAAGCAGTATTGCATCTATGAGATGTAAGTCCCATCTTTTTTGTCAAGGACACTGCAGATGCTTAGGAGAGGGCAGTTTTGATGAAGATAGTAAGATCAGGCAGATGCCCTTAGTTATTGCCATTTATGGACATCGGACAATGGACATCATACTCCTGATCTTCACAAATTATCATTTTCAATAACATTTGAACTAACCTCTTTTTACATGTCATCTTTTTATCTACAAATAACCAGTACAGTTTAGATTTTTAAACAAGATGTAGGCTTCTGAATAAACCTGCTTTACATACTGTAAGTACATACTGTTTTCCAAGGCTTTTGTATAACCCATAGCCTTCTCAGCTGCTGCTTATTCTTGGTTAAGTAGTTTTAATGTGGTATGGTAAATAGTTTTTTTTTGCTATAGGTAGTCCTTGACTTACAAACAGAATTAAGCCCCAAATTTCTGTTTTGCGAGAGAGATTTGTTAAGTGAATTTTGACCCATTTTATGACTTTTCTTGCCATGGTTGTTAAGTGAATCACTGCAATTGCTAAGTTAGTAACATAGTTGGGAAGTGAATCTGGCTTCCCCATTGACTTTGTTTGTCAGAAGTCAAAAGAGGTGATCACAAGACCTCAGGACATTGCAACTGTCATAAATATGAGCCTGAATTTTGATCATGTGACAATGGGGATTTGCAATGGTCATAAGTGTGAAAAATGTTCATAAGGCACTTTTTACAATGCCGTTGTAACTTCAAACAGTCACTAAATGAACTGTTGTAAATTGAGGACTACATGTAGTGGCCCCCAATTCTAAGGGAATTTGACCATGGAGATACATTTTATATATACGTAATATACACTGATAATCTTGAATGAATAAATATTTCTCTCTATTTCTCAACGGCGGCTGAGAGAAAAGCATTATATAATGAAATAAAGAGGCTTAAGAAAGCTGAAGAGCAAGCAAGATTGTATGTAGAGAGGTACGTGCACAAGGATGTGTTGTATGTATAAGACAATAATTCCAATAATACTAATAATATTTAGAAAACTTATAAATGTTCCTCTTTTCTTTTTTCAGACTTCAGAAGGAATTAAGAGACTTGAATCAATCTTGGGAATTAAAGTTTGATATTCTAAAGAGAAGGTACTATGTTACTAATAATATCTATTTGATTTAATTAAGACATCATACTAAGCCTTGCTTTGTTGTATGCTTTGTTGAGCCCTGATTGTGGCCTGTTTCACCCATAATCCTTAGCCTACAAAGTACAACATTCACACATAGTAATGACAAAACCTCTTTGGACATTTTAAAGTGTTGGTAAAATACATATGCACTAGAATTAGTCTAGAATCCTATAAGCAAATTATATAACCCTTTTTGTGCATTATCATTCTAAACCACAGTTAGAATTAATAGGCCAAGGGACCATTCAAAATGCACTTTATCCTTCATTGAAATACTGAAAAAGAAAGCTAAAAGGAATTTGCCCGAGGAGAAAAAAAGAACTCAGAGAAACTGTGTGTTGAGAGTGAAGTATGAAAAACTCATTTTTTTTCCATTTCCTAAATAGTGGATAATTATAAGGACTGTATTTTGGGAGCGGCTGATTGTCTACATGGATGATTACTTATTACTTATTGAGTTAAGCAGAGACTGAAAGAGCAATATCAGTCAGCTTAGTTCGAAGGAGGAGTTAAATGAATGAGCAATGAGAAATTTATGAGGAATTTACCTGAGGATTTTGCTGGGAAATATACTTGCAAATTTTCCCTCAGCACATGAATGATCATGCAACCATAATGACTGTTGATATCTGCAAGCAAACAACCAAGTTCAGAGAGCACCAAGAGCTCCATAGTTAAAATATGTAATTTAGTCTTGAATACAGTGGATTTGACTCAATTTTAGAAATTAAAAGCCAGATCTTGTGACAGGAGAAACCAATAAGAAAAGATGCTCAATGTCAATGTGAACTTCTAAAAAAGGAAACATGAAAAGCAAAATTGAAATTTCAGTGAAGAGAAAAAATATGAAAGGAAGCCAACATGGCTATGCAAAAAGCTTGCTAAAGACATGAAAATAAACAAGGACACATACAGGAAATGGAAAGATTGCCAGATCACAAAGCAAAATACAAACAGGTAGCCCAGAATTGTAAATCTGGTGTCAGAAAAATGAAAGTTCAGAATGAGCTGAGGTTGGCTAAGAAGGCTAAGACCAGTCAAAAGGTCTTTGTTAAATATATTTAAAATAAAAGATAAAATAGTCACACAAACTGCCTAATAGAAAAGACAAGGTAACAAAGAAAACTATTTAATTCCCATTTTGTTTCCGACTTTTCTAATAAAGAAACTCTATGTATTCAACCAGGAAATTGCAAAGCACAGGACTGAAGTTTGAAATTTATGTAAACATGATCTGGGAATATTTTTCACACTGAGTTTAAATTTCCAGGACCAGGTGAAGTACATCCTAGGTTCTGAGACAACTAACTGATACTACAGTTGAATCCTTATGTTCTGTTCTTGAGAAATCCTGGAAAACTGTTGAAGTGCCAAATATTGCTACCTACAAAAATGGGGTGAGGGGAGATTCAACAATCCAGACTGTAAAGGCAAATGATATTTTGTTATAATATTTAAAAATAGCTTGTGGTAGCATTTGTCCAATTTGCTATGATTTAGCCTGGAATCCAAAGTTTTTTGCTTGTTAAGCAGCAAAGTCGACTGTTTTTGAAACCCTGGGCACTTGCAGAAATAATTTGCAGTGGGATACTGAGTGGAGAGGTGCACTGCCACCTAAATGTCTTGGGAAACTTCTATAAAACTTTCAGTTTCAACCCTAGTCTGATAAAAATGAAGCTGCAGAAGAGCAGTCATTTAATTAATTTAAAATTTGGATTTTTTTCCCCATTTATTTTTAGCCTGCATGCTATTAAGAATGAGATGTATCTTAGACAATCACTGCAGCAATCGGTGAAATTCAGACGCCCATTACTAAATGAAAGGGTAGGTATATACCCATGTTGTAGGTATCCGTGTTCTGTAATTTATTTATTTATTTTGTCTTTAATTCTAAAAGCATGTGATATTTTTGAAATTCAGAGTACAGACTGGGACCTGCTTTCTGATTTATGTGTTTCTTCTGCTATTAGCATGAGGCCTAGTTTGGGAGAGGCATCGAATTTGACTTTTTATTTGAGGTATTCTTGCCTCTGTATATCACAACTCTTACATGTCTTGCATGGACGTAACGCTATCTCTTGCAAATTGTGACCCATCTCGTGAATTAGGAATTCAAGATCACACAATGTCTTATCCTTCTGATTTAGAGAATGAACATTATCTTTCATTTGTCTTTTACTGGCAATTGTTCTTAATAGGAACACCAATGCTAACAATGATTCCTTCATAAATCCACATTTCAAACTTTCCTATAACTTCATTTTTAGTAATTATTTTGAAAATGGCAGGATAGAGTATGGATTATGGCATGAGTTTTCATTGGCCACTGAATCATTTGAATTTACTTTCCAGAAAGCTTTGCCTATACACATCCAGAATCGAGTTCAGAATCCTCCACATAAACGCCGTTGGATCTCTAGTAGTTTGTATATGCAGTATTCTCCTCTGGTATGTAATTTTATATATGGCTAATAATTATGTTGTTAGTGCTGCTAACTTTCCTGCCACTCAGTCAGGGCCTGGAAGATTACTAGCATGCTCAAAAGTGATGGTAAGGTATTGTAAATTCACAATCCAGGCCACACACAGTTACTTGCAGCTTTTGTCAGAATGAAGAAAACAGCCTCATGGCATTATGATGTAAGCTTTTCCCCTTTTGTACATGCATGTGGTTTCACAATGCACATAGAAAATGGTCAGAGCTTGCCATGATGTCCTGAAGCTGTCCCTCCTCCACCCCACCCCACCCTGGAGGATGCTGTTGTCACAATCCCTATTTGCCATATAGTTCTCAAGTTAGAGATGCAATAGATGCTGAATTGAATTTCGCATCTTCAGTATAATCTTCCTATTTGGTTTTTAATATATTCGGGTATAGGTAGTCCTCAACTTACAGGCACTATTGGGAGCAGAATTTCCATTGTTGTTAAATTAGAGTTGCGTTTGATTTTACAACTGTTTTTGCTACAGTTGTTAAACGATTCACTACAGTTCTTAAAATTATTTATCTGAAATGATATAGGGTCCCCTGCTCAAGCAGGAACCTTGGACTGAAGACCTCCATATAGAATATTCTATGTTCTAACAAATCCAGCTTTCCCCATTGACCTTGCTTCTTGGAAGACAGATGGCTAATTCATGACCCCAGGAAGCTGCAGCTATTGTAAATTCAGGCCAAGCACCTAAATTTTGGTCATATGACCATGGAGATGCCACAATGATTGTGAGAACTAGTTATAAGTCAATTTTTTTAAGTGTCATTGTAACTTTGAGTAATTGCCAAAGAAATGGTTGTATGTGGAAAACTATTCATATGAGAGGCTGAAAGTGAGACTCATTGGTTGGCATGCATTCTGAAGCTAGTGCTTTTTATTTGTTTTAACAATTTATAGAGCTACCATATCTATCTCACTGCAATGCCTCTGGGTGGTTTACAAGGATTGAAAGAATCATAACAGTGTAGTGGAAAATTCAGAAAACAGCACAACACTAAGATGAAATGGCCATCTGTTCATCATTGGGCCCCAAATTTACAAGAAAGAGGAACCTCTCCACAGAATGGGAAAGCAAGCATTTTATATACCATAGTACTTTAAAGCTATAGAGTGGGAATGTTCTTTGAAACAAGTACTAGAAAGGAAAATAGCTAGCTTCCATTAAATCTGTGCTTTGTAAATTGTTGTGCCCCTTTTCACATCCATTTTATGAATTACCAAACCTGTCTTAAGCCTCCAGTTTAGGAAAGTACCTGCAATAGAGACTCAAAATTCCATTTTTGCCCAAGAACACTGAAAGTCTGATTAATTCTGCTTTGTGTTAGCCTCATTTATTTTTGAACGATTGGATTCACCTATTGTCCTAAGGCACGGGTTGTTTAATTGTGGCCCATTAAACAAACTTCAATGGTAATAAATCATGCTTTGCAAATCTTAGTGGCTGGATTCACCCAACACACTAAACCAAAACCAAGCAAACTATATTATAGCTGTCTTCAAGATAAATTAAATCAGTCAGAATGTTTCAAATATATATTAAAGTTGCAATGTCAAGAACTCCATTTTCTCTGTTCCACTTATATATTTATTTTGCTCAAAATTTCTACAATTTATCAATTGTCAAATGTTATATCTATTAAAATTACCATATTAATCAACAGTGTATATGCACAGATTCTCTTTAAAGTCTATTGTAATTTACTTATATAAGACTTTTTAATGACAAAATATTTAACTTCAGCCAGAGATAACTGCTGAGATAGACATTGAGCCAAGTGAAGAAGATCAAAATGATGCTAACAATCCAGTTACAACTGCAATACCCAATGCTTTAACACAAGGTAAATAATTATTCTTTAACATATTTGGTAAGTGTTCTTCTTTTAATTTCATGTGGCATTAATTATCTTGGTTACTTATGAATCTTACAGATTTCTATTTATTTTCTTCCTGATTATAATGTAAATGGATTCCTCAGTTTAAAAACAATGCCCAATGCTCTGTTGTTTATTTCTTATACCATCAGAAGCAGTTAAACTTTATTTTGCAAGATACTTTTCTGTATTGCTTTTTATAGTACACAGAACTGGCTACAAGAGCTAGAAATACTCAACTTTTGTGTGAGGTGAGTGTATGTAAAATAAACAATTAAAGGTTGCAACCCTCCCTATGTTGAGGGGGAGGAGTTTCATTACAGACATATTAGCCTATTTCTGTGATGGCGAAACTATGGCACCGTGCCACAAGTGGCATGCAGAGCCATTTGTGCTGGCACATAAGCCACAGGCAAACTTACCTCACTGCTCATGCACGCGCCTCACAGCTGATTTTTTTTTTCCGGTTGGTTTGAGGCCTTTTTCGGCCTCCCAAAGGCTTGGAAAAAGCCTCTGCAAGGCTTCTCAGGACAAATTATAGGCCCATTTCATCACTTCCTGTAATACCAGAAATGATGAAAGGGGCCTATAATTTGGCCTGAGAAGCCTTGCAGACGCTTTTTCCAAGCCTCTGGGAGGCCGAAAAAGGCCTCAAACCAGATGAAAAATCAGCTGTGAAGCGCAGTGCAGGTAAGGGGGTGGGGGTGGGGATTGCACAGGCAGGGGGCGTGGGGAGGAGGCACGCATTGCATTCTTGGTGCTGGCATGCAAGTAAAGGCGTGCTGGCATGCTTGCAGTTTTTGGCACAGGAGCCCCAAAAGGTTAGCCACCACGGGCCTATTTCATAAAAGTTTCATAGAATACAGAATTGGAAGGGAGCTTGGAGGTCATCTAGTCCCACCCCCTGCTCAAGCAGGAGATTGAAACTATCACAAGGACTTCCAACAGTGAACATTCTGCACGGATAGTGATACTAGCTAATCATCCTGGTGAACTTCCAAAACTTTAATAAATCTAGTTGTTACCAGGACTGAGCAACAATTCAGATTCAAAATAGACATCCTATAAGGCAAAACACCAATCAATATATTCTTTCCTGCTGTAAGTGTAAAATATTTAATCCAAGCAAAGTTATTTTGAAGAAAATCTTATATATAGTATACCTTGGTATTACTAAAAATGCCACAGTTCCTAAACCAGATGATAGGTTTACTTAGTCTTGGCTTATAAACCATGGTCTACCATCTGACTACTAATCAAATCTGGTCCCTCTTATTTTCCTAGCCCAGGGAAAATCAACTAGAACAAAATATTTGGTTCAATAGGCTTTATTGTAATAGAGAAATCATATGAATATTTACTACACATTATTCCTAGTGGGACTTACTCTGAAGTCCCATTAGGAATATGGACAGCAGTCATTAGGTTAAAAACTTTTATCTACCTGACCAAGTATTATCTGCTGTGTCTGGCAATAGGATATATCTTTTACATCATCTGATGCTTTTAATTAATGTAGTATTTCTCAGATTTGGCAACTTGAAATTGTGTGGCCCTCAACCCCCAGAATTCTCCATTTTAGGAATTTTGGGATTTGAGAGCCACACATCTTCATGTTCAGAAACACCGAACTAGAAAGAAATCAGGAGATGAATCTGATAACTTCTGAATGCCAAGCATATGCTTAATCCAAAAGCTATATGATCCATCCCCTCTTCTTACTTATTTAGAGGTAAGGCGTATGTAGGTTCATATAATAAGTTAAATCATGATATAAATTGGTTGGTTTTGATTTAACGTGTTGTGTGAATCTAGCTATTGTGACTTACAAGTCATTGTTACAATTTAAAGTTATATGAATTCATTCAACTGTGGTTTATTGAATAAATCATGATTTTAAAATAATGGTTTAACTCAACAGTGACAACTATTATTTTTATCAATATGATTAGTCCTAGACAACTATGTAAACTGCAGTAGCAACTCAGGGAAGATCAATTGCCTCATCGTCATTTTCTGCTTTGCTTTGGGGGACTTTATTATCTCTTCTCAATCAGTGATAAAATAGATAGTGGACAACATCCAAGCTTTCCACCATGTGAAAAGAAAATCCCATGTTTAGTTTTCCAAACTGAAGAAGACTTTTCTCACAGTCTGGTAGGCAGGCAGTATTTGCTCTTTGTTATCTTTAG
This sequence comes from Pseudonaja textilis, assembly GCF_049901715.1. Classification (NCBI taxonomy): domain Eukaryota; kingdom Metazoa; phylum Chordata; class Lepidosauria; order Squamata; family Elapidae; genus Pseudonaja; species Pseudonaja textilis. The sequence continues at coordinate 26,735,494 of NC_142008.1, read as the reverse complement.
AGGCAGTCTTAATGAGTAAGAAAGACACGAATCCCTAAGATAAAACTGCCAAGGAATACCAACTCTTTGCATAGTTTGTCAAAAAGAGAAAGCCTAAACAAAACTATCTGTTGCACAGCTCAAGTTACTTGACAGATTGCATTGTTTGTTTCTGCTTCTTTTTCAACCCAAAGAAGTAAAAAAGATCAGATTTAAAAGCTAGGGGAAGTCAGGACTTTTTGTAAAATAAATTTAAACTCTGTATATCATTTGTTAATGAAAACTCTTTGAAGCATAATATTTAGATCTGTTGTTATGTAATATTAGATCTTCTGTTCAAGTCAGTGGAGAATTTCATCAGAATAAAAATTTCAAAATTGTGGAGTGGGAAAAATTACCTATGATCCAGTCATAATTAAACACTACCTATGAAAAATTCATCATTAGTTATAACACTTTCCCACTGCAACCAAGAGAATGAGTTGACTTGATTAATGATCTATAATAAATATGAATTACCAATTAATATTGTTTAGATTAATCTTCTCAACTAGGTACTCTTCAGATTGTTGAATTTCAGATCCATAATCCCCCGCTAAAATAGCTATAAGAGAAGAATGGTTTAATCTTACCAAGCTAGAAGTCAGGCGACTGTGAGTTCCAGATGTACCTTAGCATGAAAAATTGGCTGGGTGACTTTGAACCAGTCACTCTCTCTCAGTTCAACTCACTCACAGGATTGCTGTTGTGGAGAAAATAGGAGGAGGACGAGGTGTTGGTTATGTTCACTGCCTTGGGTTATTTGTAGAAATAAGGTGGGATACAAATTAATTAAGTTAAAAGTACAAATTAATCTTGTCAGGTATATACAGATAACCCTTGACTTACAACCATTTGTTTAATGACTATTTAAAGTTACAGTGGCCCTAAAAAATGAATTATGACCAGTTTTCATGCTTTTCAGCATCTCCACGATCGATCAAACTTTGGGTGTTTGTCAGCCAGTATATATGTATGTTGGCTGTAGGATCCTAGGGACTGTCATTTCTTCTCCCTAAGAAGCTACTTGGGGAGCTTCTGACAAGCAAAGTCAATGGGGGAAGCCAGGTTCACTTAACAACCATATGATTCACTTAACAACTTCATAACTATCAACCATGTCAAAAAGGTCATAAAATGGGGCATGGTTAATTTAACATCTGACTTGCTTAGCAATGGAAATTTTGGGCTCAGTTGTGGTTATAAGTCAAAGACTACCTCTACTGCTCCGTCGATCAAAGAAAAAAGCATGACCTTGTGGGTGCTTTGAAGCCACATGAGAAAGGAATATTATTTTCTGCCTTTTCTACCCAGGTAAAGAAGTTCCAATTTTCTGAAAAGGGATTTGGTCGACAGATGGTCTCATCAAGTAGGCTCTTAGCCTTGGATATTTTTTTTAAAAAAAGGAAAATGAGCTGGACTGTTGTTTCAAAAAGAAAAAACAAAAAGTAAAAATAAACTTTTTTTTTCAATGGAGGGGAATAAAAAAACCCATCAGTTGCTTTTCTAAATTAAAATGTAGGTCAGTTAAATAGGTGCAAAATGATTCCCATAATTTAACCACGAAAGTATTAAACCTAAACTTTAGCTAAAGGGAAATTATCTTGGGTCAAAGAAGATAGTTTAATGAAGATGTTGAATCAGAGGGCAGCAATGATGAAAGGGGCAAATTGCATGGTAAGGATTATTAGGAAACGAATTGAAAATAATATTGCCAACATTATAATGCCTTCCTATAAATACATGTCTGATTGGCATGCTTGAAAAAAGACACAGCAGAGTTGAAAAAGTTCAGAAAAAGGCAAACAAAACCCCTAAAGATGTTAATTACCTCCTAGAACAAATAGGGCTTTTTTAGTTTAGAAAAAAAGAGGGGCAAGAGGAAAATGGTCAAGATATATCAACCATGCTGTCATCAGCCATTCAGTCGTGTCCGATCTTTGTGCTCTATGGATCAGCACTCTCCAAGCCCCTCCATCTCTCACCACCTTCTTCAGATCCACTATGGTCACCCCAGCGTCATCAGGAAAAAAATAGATGCAACAAAGTTTTCCTCCTTTTCTCAAGCCTAAGAATCAAAAGTCATCTATTGGGAAAGACATTTAAAACAGACAAAAGACAATTCACCATCATACAGTGCATAATTAATCTGTGGAAATTATTAGCAGTGAACTGAGTGATCTCCACTAACCTGGAAAATTTTAAAAGCTTTTTATGGAGGAAAGATCACTCAGGGGTCTTGTAGTTTTGAAGATTAAATGGTATTTCAGGGTTGGAACAAAAATGATTCCAAATTCAAATTGCAAAAGAACAATAGCCAGCGAATTTCTATTTCCTGCTTTTGAACATCTCAGAACCATCTGATTGGCCAGTGTGAAAAACATTAAACCCTCTCAAACCTGAAAATGCAATAGGAAAAAAAGTTCATTTTTGGCTTCACTCATTTGAGGTCACGAAAGAGTGCAAGTCAGTACAGAACCGCAAGCCTGCTTTTTGTATTGTTAACCATATCAGTTCAACATCTGCTAAGAAAATACGGTACTTCCAGCAATGAGTCCATAAACTCTGACAGTAGTTTTTCTAAGATCATAGGAACAACAATTATGTTTCTTGTTGTTACAAATGTATCTGCTGTCCAATCCCAAAATTACTAAAGGTTCTGCAATTTAATATGAAGCTGAACCAATTTTAATTTTATTTTATTATTTTGTATCAGTGATGCAACCATTGGCTGATTAGTTTATTTTTTTAAGTAAAACACCTTTTAATTGTTAAAGGAACTATTTAAACCAGTTAAACTTCAAAGAATATGCAATATCTGCCAGGCCATGACAATACTATTGCAATAAAATAATTTATAGAGTTTTGGTTTCTGATTTTCTCTTTCTAAAAGAACACATTTATTATGAAAACTTGACTTTTTCTTCCAGCAAAAAGACACAGGAATGTCAGATCCTTAGAACTGGGGTGACAGTATCTTATTGAAACATTATGGTGATAACTTTATCAGCAGTGTGTGACATAGGGCGGCACCAGACCATAACATGTGCCTTTGTCATAGGTGTCTACAAGCATTTCAGATAAATTGCTTGTCTGTTTTGAAAGAAAGCCGATGTCTCCTTACCTCTCTCATCTACTTTGTTGTTGAATTTAGCTTTTTAATGTACGATTTTTGAATTTGAAACTAAAGAGCCAGTCTGAAGGACAAAACTCAGATGCAACATTACTAGTGACACTTTAAATGGAATTTTTCATTCAGACTTTGACATTAAACTAGAAAGGCCTTTTGGCTGTGACCATACAAGCATAATAAATTCTGTATGTTTGTGATACTGAATGAATCTTGCCCATATGCTGCACTGCAAGGCTACATGAATGAAGCATTTACCAAATCAGGCCCACCACATTAAACAGAAAAACAATCTTTATTCATGGTAACTTATCAGTTTCAATTAATCAACCTTAACAATGGAAATTCTGATGTGCTCAAGCAACTTGAAAGCAATAGGTCATCTCCAGGGCAGCCATGTTGTGTCTTTGTGTTCATGGCTTCAAACAAAGCAACATCTCCCATAAATGTCCATATTTAATTCCATATAGCCTGCATAACTGTTTTTAAGCATTGAAGCTCACTACCCTCGCTAATGTATCCACCTTCTCAAAGATGTGTACCGGGTTTGTGTGCGGTTTTGTTGTCACTAGATGTAATGGTTTTCTACTATTTTGAAGCTCTGTTAAGATCAAACAAAGGAAAAGACATTTCCATTGGATGACCATCCTTTCAGTTCCTCTGCTGCTATGTGAATAAGCATTGTGCAAGCCACTCCAGTGGAATTGAAAGGGGGTAACCATTGGTTTGATTTGGTTACACGGTTTCGTAAAGCACTCCCTCCCACTGCCTTAGGGTCTGTGAAAGGTCCGTGACCTGTTTAGAACTGCCAAGTGAAATGTCATGTTGCCCCTCCCAAATGAGAGTATCTGCATTCATTTGATCAGTATAAAAAATGATTGGGGATGGGAAGATCAGGGCTTTTGAATTGCAATTTATAGCAGTTTACAAAAATGCACATTGTTGGAAAAGAAAACATGGAAATGTTTCTTTCTAAATTGCATTACCTGTGAAATGTCATTAGTCTTTTTTTAGGATATTTGCATCCAATTTTTGCTATGAAACCTGAGATAGGCTTGAAGAAAAGAAAGAAGCAAACTTTTCTTCTTTGTGTTAACTCTTATCCTCTTGTTTTTGTGTTAACTCTTATCCTCTTGTTGTCACACTCAATTTCATGTTGACATCCAAACATTTGGGATATCAATTTTTATGCTGGTTTTGCAAAGCCCTTGTTTGAACTTTTCTTTTAATGATAATTAACTCTGTGCTAGCTGGTGCTTCAGATCAACATAAAACTCATATTTTCTTAGCAAGAGATAGTTTATAAATAGATACTTAAATGCATTTCTGTTTAATTTCCTAGTATTTGTAAATGATAATTAGTTACAATTAGATGGATTTTTAATTATTTCCCTATTACCATCTTCTCCCTATTCTTTCCCAGATATTTTTATGCAAAAAAGCTTTTTTAAATATTCAGACAATATAAAACAAATCCATTGCATTCCAATGGAGGTCCCTATCTGAATAATTTTACATTTCTAAATTTCAGTTGGAATGCATTGAAGCTTTATGCTTGGGTGCTTCTGTCTCTCTCTCCTCTCTCTTTCTCTCTCTCTCTCTCCCTCCCTCCCTCCCTTCCTCCTTTCCTCTCTCTCCACTCTCCCTCCCTCCCTCCTTCTCTCTCCCTCCCCACTCTGTGTGTGTGTGTGTGTGTGAGTGTCTGTCTGTCTGTCTGTCTGTCTGTGTATAAAACCTTATTTTTCCAGTAGATGTATATTCTAAAATTTCCAAAACAGAGGACTCATGTTCCAGATAGAAAGGGACAAGTGATATTTAAGTAGAAGTGCATGATCTTTGAACCAGACACTTGGCTGACTTCTCTTCTCTGCTTTTCCTGCCAAAGAATTAGAGGTTTGCTGTCACTACTTTCTTTCCACTATGTGGAAATGGAGAGTATTTATTTATAGAAATGCTCTCACAGATGTCTGCGCACCTGCTTCCCAAACTTCGGAAGGTTTTGAACAGGACAGCAGTATTTCACTAAAAGCTGCGTTGGTGACGTCACCTGATTAACTGCTAAGCTTGAAGACGTCACTTTCCACACAAGAGCAACCTGGGTGTGAACAATAAGACGTTTGCACAGCAGCTGGAATAGAAGCTTACATGTAAATGAATGCTGTGTATGAAAGGAGAGCATCCGAGCCTTTTGGGGGGCTTTCCCCTCTGCCTGAGAATTCTCGGCTAATGGGGATCCACAATGGAGATGCCACCGTTTTGTCCTGACAGAAGTTTCTGTGCCTTGAACAGCTGCATCTGGCAGAAGTTCAACAAGTGTAATTTTTCCCAGCCAGGAGGAGCATGGGGTTGGGGGGGGAGGGAGGCTGCACCTGCTGAACTTCTGTCTTTCACAAAACTCTTAAGCCGTACAGGAAGCCTGTTAGTAAAAGACGGCCTCCCTAATTTCACTGTGTTCTACATCAAGTAGTCTGTTGTTGCAAACCACTTCACCTCTTTTCAAGGAGTGCTTTTTTTAAAAAAAACCTTGCACTCCCCATACTATGTATAGACATTGTAGCACATGGCATGTATGGAAAGACCCATTAAGTTAAAGTCACTCAAAAATGGATCTAAGTTTTTTCTCTTACATGTGAATCTGGTTCACAGTTATATCATGATCTTATGTGCATTTACTCAGGTGTTCTAAAGCCCAGTGAAATTTCCAGAAAAATGTGTAAAGGAGGAAAAACACTAGCTACAATCTTATACATATCTATTCCAAAATAAGCCCCACTGAACTCAAATAGTTTTAACGTCAGAAAACTGGATATAAGAGTGCAACCAAAGTTTTTTAGCCTCATAATCATACAATCTCTTATGGATTATTTTACTTAATAGATATGTATAAGTTTGTAGCTAGTGTTTTTCCTCCTTTACACATTTTTCTGGAAATTTCACTGGTTCTCCAATTCAGGAAGCTGTATTTCAGGGTAAGAAATAGTATGCTATAATGAATGAAAGTGCTAGATTTTGTAGAAATCCCTGGGTTCAAAATTATACTTAACAATAAGCTGAATTGGGGACTTTGTCTGCCTTCCTCTCCTCCCCATCCCCTTTAGGGTAATTTAACACATCAGGATACAGCTACATTATTAGTATAGTATTAGTAGTTCATGCTTTAAAGTTATTAAAAACATACACTTTGCATTAGAAAAGTAATTCTAACTGAAGATTCAAATTGTGTTTGCTGGTCTGCCAATAGACAAGTATGTACAAGAAATGGGTAGACCACTAATGGGTTTCAAAGTGGAAAAAAATATATAGTAGATACCTATGACACATTTACAGGGAGCCAGTGCAGGTCTGAGCAGTGAATTTGTGTGTTATGCTTTAGAGTCCAATTAATTATAGAATTCACATCAATCCAAACCTTTTGTTTATAATTAGTTATCAAGTGAAATGATTTCTCCTTTCTGAACTACTCAAAAGTATTGGCATCCATTGGTCCAACAATGGCACTCAGAAAAATCTTTCTTAGTAATAAAATTGAGAGGTTGTGTACTTTATGTGGATTATTGGTTTTTTGTTTGCAAACCCTAGTTTTATTCAGTTAAGCCAAGATTCTGAGTTTATGCAACACAGAAAGCCATGATGTAACCACATAGATTTGGTTTATCCCATACATTAGGTTAAAGTGTTATGAAGTCATTTTTATTCCCATGTGTCATGCAAACAAAAGCAAATGTTCTATATAGGCATAATCAATTGTTAATGATCTCCAACAAGTTTTCTCCTAAAAGTGTGTGGTAGAAATTTGGCCTGTTTTTAATAAAGTACCATAATATCCAAACCAAACTAATACAGTACTTGAATGTTTAGAAATGGGACAGATTTTACTATGGTTATACTAGAGTATACCATAAACAGACATTGAGTATATTGAGGGAGACTTTTTTCATCCCAGAAATCTTCACAGTCTTAGTTCACAGATCAGACATACTGAATAAAAGTTAAATTAGCTTGCATAATATATGCTGCTGTCTTTTCAAAACCATAAGAGACTGTTTTGCAATCCAAACGTTATTATAGTACCAAATGCTTTGTAGACTAAATGTATTTCACTAGAGTTAGCCTCCTTGGGAATTTAATGTCTTCTTCCTACATTGGCCCACAATAAATTTAATGCAGCAGTTAGATTTTAATCAGGACAAGATAATCTTAGTGATGGTGGATGAAGTGGCCTCAACACCCCAAATATGACTCCTTATATTGTAACACAAAGCTATGATTCAGCTAGCCACTGTTTATTATTAACTATAATCAAATGCATGCCATAAAGCACAGTTGAAAACTTTATTAGCTGGATCCACAAAAACATTAAACCCAAATCAAACAAAGCATGCAAACATAGACTATACTTTCATGACATAACCTAATTTTCTGGCCCACATTATACACTGAAAAATAACTTCATTTCACAGGCTAAATTTTTATTACATGCTACAGTCATACACGTACCTTTCTGTAATCCATCAGCCAAGCCAAGATACCATTTTATTTGCTTCCTATCAAAGAGACCTGGGTAGAGTACACATTCAAGTGATTCTCATCTTTCTTTCTTTCTTCTGCAGATGAGGAAAGGCTTGAACTGTCGAGGTTACCATCCTCACCTCTTGTGTCCCCTGAACACTGATGTAGGTTGGAATCCTCTACCATATCTGGAACAATTGTCTGTACCAAAAAGGTTGAATGCTTTCAGTTTTTCTAAAGCTTAGAAGGAACCAAAAACAGATGGCCAAATAAGAAACCATTGCTCCTGAGAGCAGTGCTTGAGCATTTTCTGCCCAAATGTCACATTGATAGAAGTAAGTCAAGATATTTCTGGAGCACTGCTTCTAACTGTTAAGAGCATTGGAGTGCTTTTCCTGCTTCAAAAATAAATAAAAGCTTTAAATAAAGAAACTTATCTCTCTGAATTATTCTGCAAACAACTTACCATTAAAATGCAATAAAAAATTAATTCCTAAACTGAGCTTGATTTCTCCAAATGCAGACTTTGTGGAAAGTAAAAGCAAATGTGCTCTGTCAATCCATCAAAATAAAATGACTTTTTTAAAAAAGCTATCATTTTAAATAGAGAAAATTGCAGAACTTTAAAGATACAATAGTTTTGTCCAATCTTTTTTAAATACACCGTTCAAGATATATTAGCCTAAAATGTGATGTTGAGGTGGTTCAAGATCCAGCATGCAGCACACAATATTGCTTGTGGCATATTTATTTTTACAATGTGGGGCTTAGATTCACAGACTGCATTAATCTACAGTGTGCTCTGTAATCTACAGAAAATTCAGACAATATGCTAAAGCAAGGGTCTCCAACCTTGGCAACTTTAAGCCTGGTGGACTTCAACTCCCAGAATTCCCCAGTTAGCAAATAATTCTGGGGGTTGAAGTCCACCAGGCTTAAAGTTGCCAAAGTTGGAGTCCCCTGTGCTAAAGCAGGGGAGCTTCATGGAGCTTCATTTTGATTAATGTGTCAGGTGAACTCATTCATGGTTTGTTTTTCTGCTGCCTTTTGTGTTGCTTTAGAGAACCTTGGAAAGAACAACTGATACAGACTTTCTAACTGATTGTAGGCTTGTGGGTCAGATTTACTCAACCTGTTGATCTTTAGATTTGTTGGAAGTTAAGCTTCCAGAATTTCCAGCTGGAGATTCTGGTAATGATTGATTATTCTGCAGGTGATATTCTCTTCTTAGCGGATCCAAAAGATAACAACTTGGGGGCGGGGGGACTGGTTTTAGTATTTAACCTCCCCACAAAGCATGCCATAATTTGATTGGGCACTTCTTTCCAACCTAAAGATTTATTATAATGTGCTCTTAAGTTTGCAAAGTGACGATGAAGTTCAAGAGCGCCTTGTGATTTTGAGCTATAACTACATTGCTTACAAATACAAGTAAAAGATGAGGGGCAAAAGTTGCTGAACAAAACAGAGGTACTTGGATAAGTGACTGCCTCTTGGGCCCTAATTGGCCATTGGCTTTATACTTCTAACCCAGTTGCACCAAGATCACAAAATGTCTGGTTTGGGCTTGAAGCTCCAAATTCTTTGTGATTACCCAATTAGAATGAAGCTGATAGCAACCAGACAGGATGCAAGAGTGAAATGAGCAGAAACTCAGTTGGGGGGGGGTGACAGTGTTTTCCCCCACACCCTTTTCACACAATGACCCTTTGCAAGCCCCTACCGTTCTTCAGGCTTCAGCTCAGCTCTGTGTGCCAGAGGCATTTCCAAAGGATTGTTGCCCTAGAAACTTGGTTTCAACCTCCTGCTATATATCAACAAGCTTGTTTTAGCAATTCTCCTGCCTGAATTACAGTTACACAGTTTGGCGCTTCTTTCAAATTTCCTCCCATTACTTGGGCCAAAGAAAGGCATTTTTCCTCCTTTAGAAATGAATTGGCTTAATTAGTAAGTAGATTAATGGCAATGGCTGGTGAGTTGGTTTCCAGCAGAGTTTCACCAGAGAGGGTTAATCGGAGTCAGGGCTGGAATCGTTCCCAGAACTGGCTGCCAGCCATTTTCCATCAACAAATCAACCCAGAAACAAATGTACTCGCTCCTCGCAGTTCCTATCAGAGAAATAGAGATGATGAGTTTCCTTTGAGAGGCACAAGCAGCAAAGCTGCCCAAACATGTGGTTGCTCCACTACAGGGCCATCAAAGGACACCCAGATTCTGACTTTGCTCAGCATTAAATCTGAAGTTTCAAAGTCCTCACCCAAAAGATCGGCAATCCAAGTGAGAGAATGAGTGAGGGAAGGAAATTCAAGAAAATTCCCTTCTTGCTCTCTTCTGCAGCCTCTTTCTTCTCTTTCTCTGCTTTCTAATTTCTGAAATGTAATATGAATTGCCAGTCAGGCTGCAAAGACTCTGGTCTGGATTATCTTCCTGCTTTTCAAACTTTCTTTTAAGCTTATTTAAGATCAGTTTATACTTTTGGAAAGTCCTACTCACATTTGTGTGAATCACCTTTGCTTTTAGAGCTACCACATCTGGGTTGCAGAAATCCAAGCAACCACTAGATGGTGACAGAGAGCTAGAATTTTCTACTTCTCTTTGGCTAGTAGCTGATGGGACCTTTGCACTTTTAAGCTGAATTCATCTATTGAAAAGATTATGATTGAATAAATGTCAGTTGAACTGAAAATGTATATGAACTGTTTTGAGTTTTACCATGTTGGCCTCATATTTGCAAATTATGTGTTGCTTTACCACTATATGAAGAACAAAATTGCATTTTGGGACCAAAACTTCTTTCCTGACATCCTTACTGTATTCTGATGTAGTTTGAGCACCGCAACAAATTTGGGGAAAGGGTGGTTTGGAATTGGTGAAAATTTTTAAACAAGTTTTTCATTTTCATCCAAAATCTGTTTCTGAAATAAACATTAATCTATGCAAAACTAATTTCGGGAATATGTTTGGTGTAACATGCCTGCAGAGTTACAGATTTCTATGATACCAGTATTTAAATAAAGTGAGTAATAGAAATAGCCCAATTCATTTCCATTTCCCCCATATTAACAAAAACACATTCATGGTTAAGAAAATAAGTTGCCTTGCAAAAGCAGAAAAGTTATCTTGCAGAGAAATGTTTGGACAGCAGTGAAATTTATGCTAGAAAAGGCAGGATGGTTTCATAGCTTTTCTTTTGAAGAGATGAAGAAGAGATCCAGTGAAAAATGACACATACTTTAGTATTTTAGAAAGCTGGCAAGTAGCAAGTTTTTCCCTCCCCTTCCCTCCTCCCTCCCTCCCTCCCACCGCCCCTTTTTCCCCTCTTTCTCTCTCTTTAACTTTCTGCCTCTGAACAAAGAGGTCGGCAAAACTAGCTAGGTTGTAATGAGTTCTGTGTCCCAAGCCCATTAAGGGCATCATGGAAACATATTGTATCGAAATAGTTTGGAGGAGAATAACGGGGATGAAAGAGAATGGGTGCTTTGATCAGCTCCCTGGGGTCCTGAGCGCGCACAGACCGGCTTGCAAGGCCTCATTCAGCTCTAGCGAGACACACTTACAAGACCATTCAATGTGATTTGCATATCTGCAATTTATCACATCGGAACCCTCCAACATTTTTTTTTTGCAAGGTAAATAAAAGTTGGATTGAATAACAAATATCAATCATCTCAGAGCGAAAGGAAGAGGAAACGGCGGGTGCAACCCAGACTAGCGCAGACATCTGTAAAGAGGCAAAAGAAAATATTTAGCAAGGCAAAGGGAAGTTCAGAGAGACTTTGACAACAGGTTCAAGGCTAGTTTAAAACAAGGAAGCCTGCCACAAACAAACCTTTTGGGGGTTTCCAACTCGTGGAAAAAGAGAAAGCATCAAAACACGAAGAAGAGAAAACCACTAAATGTGCATTGAGAAACGAAAGAGGATAAAGCGGGCATCCGGCAGAACCACAAAAGTGCATTCTCGTCCCCAAGAACTTTTCTCGGCTCTTTAGATTTTGTGTAATTCATTATCATCTGCTCTTATGAAAAAGCGCATAAAAGAGACAAAAACAACAAATATCCCAAGAATAGGAAAATCACACTTCTGTTTGTCCGGAAGTGATATCAGTTAAAAAGAGAATTTAAGGGGATTCCTCTCCAGAACAAGGGGCAAGTTAACAGGCAGCCATTGTCTAGCCCTTCAAAAAACTTCAGTTAAACACCAAATGAGAATCTTCAACTTGACCTTGGAAAGGCTCGGCGCCTCCAGCTAATCTATCAAACCACCCCAGTGACAATGATGTATTTCCAAGTATTGTCAGATCCTGAAAAGATTGATAAATTCGCCGCTGTTGCACCCAGAGTCAGCGCTCCTCTTTGGAAGGAGACACGCTGTAAAAAGCGCACCTCCTCATCCCCAGGTCGTTGGGTGGGGGGTGGAATAGCGGGGAGAGGAATGAAAGACCGCGGCGAAGAGAAACGAGCCCCCTTAAATCAGTCTGGCCATATTTCCTGAAGGAGCACAAGAAAGCTGGAGACAATCCTTCTCATATTTAACGCAATATTTCTTGGCTTTGGCGAGGAACAAAAGTCATAGCAAGACGTCTTTGTGACTAATTCAGTCAAAGGGTCGGCTCTGGTTCCCCTGCCGAAAGGTCACTGTCGTTGTGTATGGTCCACCAAGGGGGGGTTTTCACAGGGAAAACGGAGCCAGCTGTCCCTGTCACACTCTCCACACTGGGGGAGCGCACACTGTGCATGGTTATTAGCTTCATTCTACACCTGCAAAACCTACCCATTTCCAAGACTTTTCAAGGCTTTTTTCCCCTTTTCTTTTTGGACCCCTTTTTTCAGCCTCGTCCACTTTGACAACAACTATTCACGTTTTTCCTGAAAAGGACTGGGAAAGAAGGGGGGGCGCTTTCTACGCATTCTAGTGAGTACCCATTGAGCCTCTAGCTAAAGGAGCTGCCTTCCACAAAACAAACTTTGACAAAGTCCCAAATAGTTTGCACTAACGTGGAAACGGGCTGTTGCCAACTGAAGTAACCCTTAGCCAGGGTTTGGTGAACAAAGGAGCCACGCTCGCTCCCCTGGGAAAGCTAGTTCTCCATTTCTTCGCCGGCGTCTAAGCGCTTTACCTGTGGCTGTCCTAGCTGAGAGAGACAAAGGGCGCATTTCCCCCTTTCCCCCTTTCCTCCCTAAAAATACACTGCAGAAATGGAGAGCGGCCTGAGTCTGCCAGAAAGAATCAGGCCGATTGAGAAATATTTAATAATCTGCCGATGCCCCCGATTGATTGCTAGAGCGTGCGCCAGCCTTAACTAGCACAGAAGATTGGCCTGGGCAGAAGGGTGGCTGGCTTTACGCGAGGGCGGGAGCGTTTTCGGGAGGCAGGATTGGGACCCAGTTTCTGCTCTTCTTGCCCTCCTTCCCGCCCTAGCCCCATTAGCTCCTGCTAATGCTCTGCTCCCCGTGCATGGGCAGAAGTCTAAGAAATAGCCAAGGCCTGCAGACACTGGGGGACCCGGACATGTCAAGTGTCACCCATTTGCCTTAAGACAGGAAAGCCTGTCGAAGGCCATTTCCCAGAAGAAGTGGGTTGATTTGTTTCTTTGCCTCGGTATGGCAAGCTCGGTCTGTTTTGGGAAGCCTCTGGGCAGGAATATGGCATCGTGACAGGCGCTCAGCGCAACAAGTTGCCTTCAGAGCAGGTGCGCGGGAAGGAAATTGGAATCGGGGGGGGCAGAGCGGCGAATAAGCCCGGAGGCTCGGAGAGCTTTCCTGGGCTTCAGAAAGTAGGCTGAATCTAAAAAGGGGGAGCCACCACGTTCCTGGATACCTCTAACCTAAGCGGCGGTGGGACGAGCTTGCTAGGGATTGTCGGCGAGCGCCTAGATTTTTTGGTCAGGAAGATCCAGTTCTTCTCTCTGTGTCAGCTGCCTAAGAAATGGTTCCGACATAAAGGCGGCGTTCTCCCCTTTCCTGCTCCCTCGGAATGTCCGCAGCTAGTGGTACATCTCTGTCCCGCTCATTCAAGCCTCAGGCAAGCCCATGATAACGGGGCCCCTCTTGGAGACCTCCATGCGCAACGATGCCAAGCAAGCGGATACCGTTCCTTGGCTGCCTCTTTCTAGCAGATCAGACCTTCAACAGCAAGGAAAGGGGACTTAAAGTTCTGGCAGGGGAGATCTTCCACTTCCCGGGAGCTCGCGAGCCGGCTTCTTGCCGACTCCCACAGACCCCGAGTTTTTAGGGGAGAAGCAGGGCGCATGTGCGTCTCCAGCCGGGGACCGTCCTAGCCGTTTGCCTCAGAGCTTGAGGAGAGTTTGGCCAAGCTGCCCAGAAAGGCGCCTAGTACTCGAGAGTTGGACTCAAAGCACTAAGCAATCTGACTGAGACCTTTGGGGGTTTGCCCTGCTCCTGATAATGACGAACTGAGACGTGGGGCGGGGGGGGGCAGCCGGGGTGGAGGCGAAGAGAGAAGCTTTTAGAAGACCCAGAAAGGCTCCTGCGCACCAGGCTGGCGGCGCGCTCGCCTGAGAAGGCAGCTCTTTCTCCCTACTGCAGCCGCGCGCCCCTCATTCACCGCTACAGCCCTCATCCCCCCCCCCCTCCGCCCTCTTTTGTTCGCCTTAAAAGTAATGCTGCGAATTAAAAGAAATGGCAATGTTTTCTGCCTACTCGCAAGTCCCAGAGAAGGGCCCTTGAGCTTGGCAAAATCAGGCGAATCATTCAACGTGCCACCCCGCACCTGTGATCTTGGCATTGAAAACCTTGCAGACCTATTCCCTATTAAACTTAATTATTCTCTCAAGCACACAATGGTTGAAATGGAGCAGGTTGGATTCTGTTTATTGGTCGTAAATGTTTTTCTGAAGATCTTCTGAATGTCATTGTTAGCTTGTTGTTTGAGGCTGCCCTCGTTCTTTCAGCCTAGAGTAGCCTTGGACTTTTCAATTTTCAATCGTAACATCTGCTTAATCGTACGGATCAAAATATGGAGACACAAAACATATGTAATGGTGGATTTGTTAAATCCTGGTAATGAGTTATTAACAAGGGAAAACAATGGGCCAGGATTGTGAGAGCCTTATGGTAACAGAGTCACTTTATGCAACGCTTGACGTTCCCCTTCTTGATAAATGGAACTAAGGTCTGAACGCCAGGTGATAGCAAGAAAATCAATGTCTTTAGAGGCCGCCATGGAGACGTTTTTTTTTTCCTGTGTGAAAAATTAGAAGACATAAAATTTAATTGGCTGATAGGAGAGGGGAAAGTAGTGGTCTTGACTTTAATTGCCAGTTGAAGGCTTAGCAAAAGGAGACAGAAACAAAAACAAAACAAAACAAAAACCCAAACAAAAAAACTCGAAACTCAGGCCTGTTTGTTTGCTTGCATCTCAGCTCTTACTGCAAGTGTTATCATTGAAAATGTGTTTTATTATATAACATACGTCATGCTTTACAGTTCCCATATTGTGTCAAGACAATGCTTAATGGTACATTAAAGACAAGCAAACCATGCCAACACGTCTTGGAGACATTGTAAGAGCCTCTCTCAATCTCTTTGCTTGTTTTAGGCAGCTGCAGCCCAGCACCCAGAAACACAAAAAGAACAAGTTTGAAATACCAGGTGCATCCGAGAGAAACTCGACAGGGATTGATATGTTATAGCCCAGGACATGAACCTAGCAATAAAGATATCATTTTGATTGTCTGCGACTTCCACGCCATGTAAAAAGCAAGAGGCACCCGGGAAGCCTCATTCTGCTGGCAGCGAAGCCTTTTCCCATCTCGGAGTCCTCCTATCTCCCTCAGCCAAGTCCGAGCACCTGTTGGCCAGACCCCACATCCCGTCGTGGGAATCGTTGCCTGCCGAGGCTTCCAGATCTAGAAAATGCCATTTGTTGTGGAATGAGTGTGGGTCCATTCCCACAGGCTTCATGGGGGAGAGAGGGAGACAAAAAGAGAGAGAGGGTGAGAGGAGATTTAACGGGGGACCTTCAACTGGTGTTTGTTCATCCTGGCAGCTGGTCCTCGATGCCACCGCAAAAGAGACCTTAATGGAAATGGGATGAGTTCATGCCCAGCCGAGGTTTCACACCCCATATATTACAAGACTTAATCCCAATATTAGCAGATTAGAAAGCCTGGGAATCTCAAAGGGGCAGGTTCTCAGTCTCCATTAGGGGCAGTTTCTTTTTCACCCCATCTTTGCTTTTCAGGGAAAGCAGCTTCTTTTCCTGCACTTGGAGCTGAAAGAGATCGATGCCTCGAGGTTTTAATGGGATTTCTGGTTGTGGCTTTGTCCAGCCCGGGAATCCATCTTCCTTCCTTCGCTGGCATTGGGCATCACAAATGCTATTTATTTCGAAGGCAAGGATAGTCTGATGAATAGAAGTAGAAAGAAAATCAGGATCTTAGAAACCGTTGCATCATCGGCTGGTACTGCAGCAGCAGCCTCGGTCTGTCTTGTAGGCGTAAATCTTGGCATCTTAGCCCATTGGGAAATTGCCCATAGAGCAGCCAACTTTTCACCTTATAGTGTCTACTGAATGGATGGAAATCTTGTTCAACCTGAAAATTGAAAAATAGTTTAGATCTTTGCCAAAACTGCATGTTGCTTTTTTCAAGCTCATTGGCCAATTCCAATATTAGCTAGTAAACATTCTGAAGAAAACTTCGGAAACTAAGTATTTTTCCATCAGATCACTGCAAAGTTCTTTTAAAACCTTCAGGTAGTGGGTTATTTTATAGGTAGGAAAAAATGATTTGGTTTGATCCTTCAGCCCTTCCCCCAACCACAACAATGCATGCTGTTGACTTCCGATCAGACTGTTGGGGAGGGTGGGAGAGCATTATTTACTTGAATGCAAACGGACTACCCCAAGGGGAGGAGCTTATCTATGAATCTCTTTATTGTCGCTCTTAATTAATTTTTTTGGCAAGGGGTAGAGAAGGAGAGTAGAGAAAACATTGGTTTCAAAGGTTTGAATAGCTGTCAGTCATGGAAGCCCGCACGCTGGTTCCTTCCAGTGCCAGACAATATTATACAAGGACACGCGCGGGCGACTATTGCTGATTCATTGGTTTGGGAGGTGTTTGTGTGTGTTTTAATTTTCTTTTGAAATTCCCACGTCTGCCTTAAATAGCACTTTGGTTCGGGTCTTGGGAGAAAGATTGATTTCCCTTTGCATGTGGAATTATACATGGGTATCTATTTATGTATGTGTGTGTGAAAGAACACTCACACACCTTTTGGGTTATTTTTCTGGCCTTTCAAACATCCGCTGCAACTGTAGTGAAGGAAGCTGAGGAAGAGCGGCAAAGGGAGATGATCTGAAGATCGTTATTAAAGGGATTTGTCGAGTCAAACCAGAAGAGTCACATGATAGACAGACCCTGTGGTTTTTTTCCCCCCTGAGCAGCCCGGCTCTTCCGCTTGATCTGCGCTAGACTTAAGGATGTGAAGAGGCCATCCCTGAACAACAAAACGCACTCACGCCTTCAGGCGCGCGCGCGAGCGCCTCCTCACACCCGCAAAAGTGATGCCATCGAAGAGAAGCCGCCCCATAGACGCGTTGGGGTGGTGCAAAGCCACGGCCTCAGCAAGCCCCCCCCACCCCCCAGCTCCGGCTATTGAGCAACGGGCCCTTCCGCCGCTTAGTCTCAAGGCGTTCGAATCTAGCGGCCATTTGACTTTCTAATGAGCGTAAATGAAATTACATGCCTCCTGGAAGCGTTTGTGCCAAGGAGCCTTTCTGTGTTTAATGAGAGCCTAATACTGCACTACCGAATGGTAGCTGGCCTATTCAATCCTCCGCTTTCGCCGCCTGCTTTTCCTTCGCGGCTCTCGACAGTTTAATTGTGTTGGCCGGTGGATTTCTCCTGCTCCTTTTCCTGGGGGGAGGGGGGGGCTGCTCCTCTTCCCGCCGCCCGAGATTGCCAATGGAGGGCAAGGGAACTGAAATCTGGCTAATTGTCCTTCGAAGGGATGGTGCCAGACGGAAGACATGGGCCAGTTTGCCAGCCTATCTAGGTTAATGCAATTAGCCTGCCCGAGCGGGTGATGCGTTCCTGTTGCTTTCCGAAAGTGCCGGCGTAGCGAGGGGTCATTAGCTGTTTTGGGGCTCCGAGGACTGACCGCGGTTCCCATCCGCCTGCCTCTCCCCTCCCCCGGGCAGGAGCAGCAAGAACAGTGCTGGATCAGACATACTAGACCTGGGCTAGGCAGCTGGGCTTCTCCCGCAGATCCATGGCGTCTAACATGGGAAAATCCGCACCTGCGGCCTTGGCCAGCCGCGGAAGCAGAAGCGACTGAAGCACAGCCTCGGGGCAGCCAGAAGTCTCTGCAGCCTTTGCAGCCCTCGCCTTGGGGTGTAGAACTGGCTCTAAACTACACACCTCCGACCCTGGGAACCCCCTACTGTGCGGCGCTCAGTTTAGCCTCCTCGCTAGATCGATACATTTCGCAAACTAGGTTTTCATTCAATGCAGGGTCGTGGTCTCAGATGAGGATGTCCGTTTGCGGGGCGGAGGTGGGGGTAGGGTACTTTTCGGACTGTATCTAACTCACACCAGGATTACTTTTCAGAAGAGCTTCCCTTCTACAATTCCCCCATACACCACTCTACACACACACACACACACACAGAGTGGTGGAATTTGGAATAGGAAATATAGCAGACAAATTAGGGCTAAAATATGCTGGAAAATATTTTGTTTGTTGTTTTCCTGTGCCTTTAGGACAGCAGCAGATCTCACTAACAATGTTGAAAAGTAGATTGCCTTTATAATTAAGTTATACACCGGTAAGCTAAAGCCTGCAGAGAATCCTATAAACAGCTGCCAGGTACATTTACGTTTGGATAAGGCTGAATCTAGCCACAGGGACTCAAGCCACAGGGACTCAACAATCAAGCTTAGAACCAGTGGCCAGTTTTTCACCTGTTTCTGAAAGTGTTGATGGTGCTGTTGCTGTTTGCAATTATATTTTTAGAAATAGAAGTACCCTTACTTTCAACTGTCTGGTTCATAAAACCTTAATGAACACAAACTTTTGAAGAAAATCCTATGAAATTCTTAGAAAGACATGACGTCTTCCCATGAGCATAGGTGGATATGCAGAATCATATCTACTACAATAACAAAAATAACTCTTAAATATAATAAATTCATAGAATGTAAAGATTAAAAGGGATTACAGTAAAGAAACTTTCTGTACAATAATTCAAGTAGAATACATCAAGTGGAATAATTCAAGTGGAATACAAGTGAAAAAGGACATATTCCCATCAAATTTGTCACAGGAAAAATACTGCTGGCACCCCTCTGCAGACTTGATTGAGACATCAATATTCCAAGAGATAATTGCAAAAAACTTAAAAGATTATGTCATGTAGCTCAACCTTTTGCTATCAGCTAGCAGTCTATAAACTGGCAATTCTCAGCACACAGCTTAACAAAGTCTTCTTGAAGTTATTCAGTGAAGCAAAACTCCATCTCTTCTAATAAACTTGTTGCATTACCATACTACAGTACTAACCTTTGGGATATGCTGGTTTTCAAGTATTATTAACCATGTCAGAACTTGATTAGTTTCTGATCTCAGACTAGTGCTAGATATTGATAAGTAATCCAATGAAATACTTATCATCCTGAGCCTCCAGTGATTTTACAAACCCATTAGAAATGTTAGCTAAGCAATATTAATGAAAGTAGTAAAATGGGTTGCTGCTATAAGGAAACAAACTTTCTCACACAGAGAAAGACCCTTTAGTGAACCAACAAACCTGGATTGCAACCTTATCCATTGGATGTCACCCAACTTTTTACCACCCATGACTTATTTTTGAAGTGAAAAGCTTATTGGAACATTTCAATGTAGTTTTACCAGTTTTTAAAACACTTCATATTCCTACATCTTAATAAAGCTTTTCAGATATAAAGATTTCCTAAGAAGGCTACAATGTTGAAAAGCAGTCAGGATATGTGATAAAATGTTCCTTGGTTGCCAGTTAACTAGGGATTCTGGGAACTATAATCCTTATGCATCTGGAAGGCACTGGGCTTCTCCATACAGTAATATAGGATTAACATTTTTGCAGCATAGAACCAATTAGAGGGATGGTCTTTAAATAACAAATTTATTAGCTGAATACATTTATTAGCACAGAGTTTATTTGCTGAATCCTGCATCAAGACATCTCCTTGATCTGCAGAAACTTCCAGTATTTTATAAACAATTTAATCTAAAGTTCTACCTGAGAACAGATCCTCCTCCAAATAAACTCATTTTAATCAAAGTTTACTAATATTTTAATATAATTAACATATTCAACAAGTGGTAATATATTATGTTCACATTTCTTGGGAAACATTTTCCTTTCTAACAAAGAATTTTTGCAAAGGTGCTGGTGAATGAATCTACAAGTATTGCATATTTTAACATTAGGATAAATTATATAAATTATACATTCAAAAAAGAGCTCCATTCCCCCAGGTGTAAATAATAAATAGAAAAAAAGGTGATTGCTTAGAATACTTTTTTGTATTGTAAAGTACTTTTGAAAATATGTATTGTTAAGCAACACTGTTCCAATAAAGTAGAGGTATAAGTAGTCAGGGCTGGAGTTCTTTGTGCTAAGTTCAGTTGTTTGCTTGCAGATGAACGTTACTAGGTTCACACTGCTGCCTAATCAGGTAGTGAAATGTCTGTAAGCAACACAATCAAGCTTAGAACCAAGAATTCATACCACTGTATGCTGGCAGAATATTGATATTTTAAACTAATGTTCTCATGTTATGATATGAAATCAAATGGGGGCTCATTTTCAATATTGTTCACAGACGATTTGCTGATTAACTTTCTGGGGTCTTCTGGAGTCCAGACTTTAGCAGTTCTAATAATGTTTTGCTCCTTGAGTTGTTTTTCATCAGTCCAGGAGAGTGAATGCCCAGCAAGAGGAGGAAGTCCATAATCTGGGTCACTTGGAGAAGGTGATCCTGGAAGAAAGATAAACAAAGGAAGAGCATTAGACTGAATATTCTTACCATACACAGATTGGAATAAACATGTCATGAACGAGTAGGCAGCAATATAAGTTTTTCCAAATAACTAACTTCCCACTTTCTGTCACACTTGTGACAGGGAGTCAGCTAACTGGGGCATCATTTGCTGAGTATATAATATAGTCTTGAACTCACTCACCACTTAATCTAGCTATTGGAATAGTGTATCAATTTTTAAAGGAATTTAATACTTGCATAACCCAACACGATATTTGGGGAGAAAGCAGCTTCTCTCCATAGCTAGAGTTGGTTTTTTGCTTTTCCAATGGGCGTGCGCTTCTGCAGAGGTTATTATGTAGGGACCACCCTAATTTGGTTCTCAACTCCTTTTGACTGCACGCAGACATTAAGATTACTATGTGTATTGCTGGGTTTTAAGGGTAATAGCCTATCAGTGGTGCAGCGATTTGGATGCAAACTATCTACAGACCCATGCAAAATAGTGGCCTCTTCGAATTTAAATTCCGCCGCGAATGACTGTATCCTCTCAGTTGTTACCCCCGTCGGAGGATCGTCTTTGGGTCGCTGCAAGCACAGTTCACTAGCAAACAAAGGAAAGAATAAAGTTCTCGTGTCTGCTCGTGCATAAACTTGTGAGGAGTAGCAGCAACAGGAATAGCAGCCACCGGACAGACGCGTCTATGAGAAAGTCCGAACGCGAATGGAATCCTATTGGACACCTATTTTGTGCACCGAGTCAGGGAGTTCCAAAGCAAAGCTTTGGGCTGCGACGATCTCTCACTGCTCTGGAGAGAGGAGTGGGTTTAGGGAAAGCGGAGCGCTTGAGCTGGAGGACGGTCGTCTGCAAGGTTTCCACAGATGCACCGAAGCCACTGTGGCCAAGGAGTCTCCCTCTCTCTTTTCATTTGGAGCGCGCCTGACCGGGACGGGAAGCTCACCCTGCACTTACTTGTGCCCCGGTGGCAGATGATAACCTTCTTGGGCTGGCATGGGCTCTGGCTGCCCGCGCTGCGCAAAGGTAAGTCGGACTGGACCAGCTCGCTGAGGAAGTTGATGTAGCCAATGGCCAGGCGCAGTGTGTCCACCTTGGAGAGGCGCTTCTCGTAGGGCAGCGTGGGGATATGAGAGCGCAGCCCCTCGAAGGCGTCGTTGATGGATTGCATGCGCCGCCGCTCGCGCACATTGGCCGCCTGCCTCAGTTGCTGCAGCTCCGCCTCGGAGCGCACCCGCCGCCGCCGCCGCGCTGCCGCTGCCGCCGCCGCTGCACTCAAAGCCTTGAGGCTGCCCCTGGGCGACGTCGCCAGTCCGCAGCACTCATAGGTGAAACTGGCCGACGACGGCGATGAGACGGACGTCGAGAAGCTGCCTGGATCCGCCTCATAGCACCGAGAGAGTTCGGGCACATGTTCGGATGCTGAGCCCCCGCCAGCCCCGTCGCTGCGGTAACACCCCTGCAACGGCGGGCTCAGGAAGTCCACCCTCGGCCTCCAGGAGCTCGTCACCTTCCATAGGGTCGCGGGAAAACTGATCAGTGAAAAATTCCTCGTCGTCGAAGTAAGATTCTGAGGAGAAGGAGTCCAGCCCAGCAGGAAAGTGTTCCAGGAGTACCGATTCCATGCCGGATCTGAAAGAATGTGGGTCGGGAAAGGCGCCAGGCGAAGCCAGTTGTGGGCGAGTAGCTGCTTTTTCTTTCTCTGCTCCCCGCCTCCGCCTTTGGCTCCTGCGGCGCTACGATTTGCTACTGTTCCCTTCTGCGTATTTGCGCGCGTTCTCTCTCCCCGACGGAGGCTGCAGACTCCTAAGAACCGAGGACCGGCACGCGAGGATTCTTATAAGTACAACCGCAGGCGCGTGCCATTAACCAACATCACCAGCCAATCAGGGCTCAGTGGAGGACCTCCCATGGTCAAGGGGCAGTGGGAGGGGGAGTATACACCTAGGCTATATCTAAAGGGGGAGCGAGGGCAGAGAACGCTCTCTTTTGGTGTCTGCGTTCGCCGATTTCCTCTACCTGCCAGCAGAAAGTTTAAGGCATTGGTACAGTTACCTCCATTGTGCCCTGGAGGGATCCGAGGCTCTTGGGGTATCACGAAGCAACTCCCCGGGGAAGTTGGTGTAACCAATCTGTCTTCAGGCTTTTCTACTATCCAAATCTCGTCTACCCTCTCGTTCCATATGTGCAGAGTAGAGAGGAAGGGAAATCTAGTTCTGGTTTGGGCCCTGTCGGATCCTACTACCTCAGCGCAACTAGAATTGGCCTGGGAAAGGCTGAATAATTCCAGTCTAACATTATGCCCTATCCAAATTCCTGTTTTCATGAACTTTTAGTATTATTTATCTTGCTTTTTCCTGCTCAACCATTGCAGAGCTAAGGCTCATTACCTCCTCTTTAGATAGGTTATTAGATAAATTTTCAAAAGGGAGAGACACAGACGATTAATCTGAAGGCTTATTCTAGATTTTCAGCATTTAATAGATGGAGATACTTGTCCAAAACCACTTTCTCTAGAATAGATGAATCACCTCTCCCCCACTCTGTCCTTGCTACCTTGAATATCCTGATCCTTGACTTCAAAAGTTTGCCATTCCCTCCACAGGGAACAGAGTCAAGGCCATATCCTTGAGTTTTGTTATCTATTGTGATCGTGATATCAGATAGCAACCTTGAAAACCCACAACCATGGAATATGAAGACTCACTCCTGAGCATGTACCACAGTAAAGTGGGCGCATTGCACATGTGTCAGCTGAACTCGTGTTTTCCAGTTACAAGCTTGTAAAACTCAGATAAGTACATTCCTTGTATGTTTGTACAGCTCATTAAACCAAAATATTCAAGTTGATGTCCCTTGCTATATGAACCAAAATCAATTATTTCAATATATTGTTGTCCATAAACCATATTTCCATTTTGTCTTAGACAACAATCCATGATTCAGCATCTCTGATATAGGGTGTTGTGAGATCCAACCTAAGTGAAATCTTCAAATGAGAGAACTGCCCTGTTAGCTATTAAAATGTCCCAAACTGATGGCACTTGCAACAAATCATAACTCATCTTTCTAATTAGAAGGTCTTTTACCTTCCCTTCCCTTCCTCTTCTTCTCATGATGGCACCCAAAAACATTGCTATCTGAGACTAAGATCAAGACTGGTGTTGGTAAAGAGCTGCTGTGATGCCTGGGACAAGTTCCTGAAATTGTTATGACTTTCTTGCAAACCAGAATGCCTAAGATCGGATGCCTCATTTTGCCTGCCCATGCTAAGTCTGTAGCAGTCAGATGTTGGGATAACTTCTGGGAAACCACAATTCAAATCTATATTCAACCACAGAAGCTCCCTGGAAGACCTTTGGCAAGTCACCTTCTCTCAGCCAAATCCTTGGAGGCAATGGATTCTTCTTGCCTGGGGACAAAACGAAAGGATCTTGTCATGAAAGGGGGCCTCTCTCTTGAAGAAAAATATATCTAACAAAGAATGAAAGAAATTGAAGGGAGGTGTGTTAGGTCTGCTTTTCTTTACTGACAAAATGTGTTTACTTTCAAAATGTATCGGCTCAGGAGCCCGCCTCTTGTCTACTGCATGTCTATGCTCTTTACTTTGAATTGTATCACTACAATTAAGAATAGTTTCACCAAATCATATGCCATATGTGTACGATAGGAGAGTTACAGTATTAATCACTAATTAAGTTAGAAAATCTCATGATTCAAGAGCTTAAGGCTACTATCACCATCGTTACTACCTACTTCAACAAAATCTTCCTCATGAATATGGAGTCCACGTGGGCAAATTTGGATAGATTTTTAGCCTCGAAGCATTTAATACCATTCCACACCTGGACCAGCAGATTTTTAGGTTTAAAACATTGAAGAATTTCAACCACCTTTTCAGGAGTCTCCACAAATGTCTAATTACAAAAAAAGAAAGAAAGATATTTTGGCCTATGGATGGAGTGCTGTAGAATTAGAAATAACCCCTGAAGCAAATACAAGGTTTCTAAGCTGGCTTGTTGGCTACCATGCAACTCCTTCGCAAATTAATTACATATAATTAGATTATAGCTGTTTCGTGCAAGCCAGGGTGACCTAGGCAAAACAGAGAGTCTGAACAAGTATAAGAAACAATATATTACATGCTCAAAAAGTAATCCAGTCTTGTATGTTGTGCTCATATACTCCTCTCTCAAAGGATGCATAGATCTTCAGGTCTTCCTTTAGCACCCAGCAGCAGCCCCAGAGTGTCGCCTGGTAATAATTGTAGGGCAAGGAATGGATCTTTGCCACTTGCCAATTCAATAACACTTTCACTTCAACGTGGTTTTGATTTCCTCTCTTTTGGGAATGGAATGAGTCCAACCCTGAGACAGTCTGAGAATTAAACCTTTGTTCAGGGCCAGGCTGCTTTTCTGGATTTTGTTTTCCAGTTACCTCAGCTTGCTGAGGTCTTTGAAGCTTGGTCATTCATCATACTTTGAAATTGGGTTTTTTTTCCCCTAGTGTGAAGATAGAGGAACACTGTGCTCACTCTTCTGAAGTCAGATAACACTGGGTGTTTTCAACTAGACTAATCTATGTGTGTTATGTATGGGTATGGGTAGATATATATACTTTCTTTTGAGAGTAGAATTTCATTTTTAATGTGGACCAGTGTGCTCACAGTAAAAAAAAATGTCAATAAAGGCTATCTTATGACATCTCATCTCATCTTACCATCTTACTACAGCAATCTTGAACTTGACTACAAATGAGATCAGAACAGCCCACCACCTCTGCCACTTTGGACTTACTATGTTCTTATTTTAAAAATCAGTTCTTTTCATTTATAAAGCTGGTAGAATTAAGATTTCTATTGTAAGTCATAGCAATAAGTACATTTCAACAAACATTCAGCCTGTTGTAAAAAGATCAATATAAAGAAAAGACCAGGTAAATGTGATTTATACCAAACTAAGTATTACTGTACAGTGGCCTCACTCGGTATATGCTTCAGCTTCAGTTTCCTGCCAGCGTACAAAGAGTAATGAGTAGGATTGCATGCATCCATGTACAGATGGGATTTTCATAAGATGAGGCTAAAACCTAGGTGACCAAGAGTTCTAATCGTGTCTTAGGCGCAAAACCAGCCAACACCTTGGCCAGTCATTCTCTGTAAGCCCAGGAAGAAAACAAAGAGAGTTATTGCTTAAAAAATCTTCCCAGAATGACAAGGACCAGTCCAGGTAATTGCCAGGAGTCAACACTGATTTGAAGGTACAAATAACCTTAAACAATAAAGTATATTAAACTGAATGCTCTTAACTCTTATGGTTAGAGTTGGTCTGCATGCCATCCTTATTCACACAATCTGAAAGTTCTGCTCGTCACAGCAGAATTTATTTCCAGCTTAACGAACATGCACAGATTGAAGTGCTGGAATGATTTTAAAAGTGCTTTAAATGTTGCCAATATTAAACAACTGAAAACTATTAGAGCCACAAATCTACCTCAGTATTTGAGTTTCTGCCTTCAATTGATTCTTGCCTATTACATCACATAGAACTAATCTTAAGTTTTGTTAGAAGTACTATAAGTTTTCTCTTTACTTTTGCTCTTTTCCAAACATAATGACTCTTGTGTTCTTTGGAATTGGAGCATAGGATTGCTTGTGGCTTATTTGATCTAGAATAATAAGTGCAATCAAATAATCACTACTCCTATAAGTGACTTAAATATTCAAGATGCAACTTCCATGGTGAAATGTTAAAGATAGTCTTGCTTAAAATGCTAGACCTAAATCCCTATCCATTCTAGGGATTTACTCTCAGATTAAAAATGGTATAATGTTGTAGTGTGCATAGCTTCTGCAATGCTTCATAATACTTATATCTAGAGGGAAAAAACTGTTTTATATTGTGTCCCTTATAACGTTTGTCCTGTTTCTTTAACAAACAGGATTCTCAATCAGAGGGTGACTACTTTTTCTTCGTTTCTGCATATCAATTTGTGAGAAGATAGGGTGCTGACAAAATAAGCAGCACCTTTGCTCCTGTTGTCCTGTCCTTTTAAGCCCTCTCCCTAGCCAACACAACAATTATTGGCTATTAAATCTGAGAAGGGAAGGGTGTGGTGCTGCTGGTGTGTGGGAGACAGGGAAGGAAGTGTGTGAAGCAAATTAAAGCAGATAGGAAGAGACACTGTTCTCCAGCAGTAGGATTCATAGATTCATAGAGCAGAGGTCTCCAAACTTGGCAACTTTTAAGACTTGTGAACTTCAACTCCCAGAATTCTCCAGCCTGGCTAGAGAATTCTGGGAGTTGAAGCCCACAACTCTTAAAGTTGCCAGGTTTGGGGACCCCTGAGTTAGAGGAAAAGTAGTAGACATAGGAGACATGGAGTAGGGAGCAGTTCACACTAGCCTTTGATTGAATGAGTGAGTGAGTGAGTGAGTGTGTGTATTGCCTAGAGATCTGTGTGGTTGTACTAGCTCTCTTGGGTTTTAGAGCCCAATGACTTGGGCACACATAAAAGAACCCATAATGAAATGCATCAAACAAAATATCTAAACCTCATTTCAGTATACTTTAGGATGGCTAGAGCAAAAAGGTTTTAACATAATACATAAATTGCAAAATGTACTTATTTTAGGCAGTTTTAAAATTAATTGGACAGATTCATAGAGAATCAGTGATTAACCATAATAGCTAAGTTGGACCTTCATACTCAAACTCAGTCTGTCAATTATTAAGTTTTGGGAATAATCCTTTGCAATGGAACACACACACCACCACCCCCAGTTTTGCAGCTAAATGCTGCTTCTCAGAAGCATCTCAGTTTTATATAATCCCAACCAAGAATTCTTTTGTGTTTTTTAACTCAAAACAAGATTGTCCAACCAGCTTCTGATGCCAGAAATAGCCACCCACGAGTGCTTAAGAGTTTTTTTTTAAAGCTTGTAGTATGAAAACAGTGGTTAGTTTCTATAGATGAGGAGGAGGAGGAGGCAGTGGTGCTATCAGGGAAAACTCCACAGCAAATTCTGAGTCTGATCAATATAAAAGAGCAAAATGACCTCTAGATACAAACAGGCTGCCGTCCAAATCAATGGAATAATATGCATTTAAAAAGAATTTCCCTGTACATGATACTAAAATGTTCCCAACTAATGCTGCTGGAAAGAAATAGAACAACACCCCATGAAGTGAGTGTGATCTATATAAACTTATGTGATAATGCATTTATTAGTGTTTCAGGAGCATGTTGCTTACAATCATCAGTTCCCATCAAAGGTCTACTACAGGAGAGAACATAGGGTTCTTTTTGTTTTTTGTTTAGAAGCAAAGAAATAAAATATTCTTTAGAAGGAAAAGTAATTCAAACCATCCCAAACGATGTTGTTTTGTGGATAGATGTGCTGGGCAATCATGCACTGGGAAGTGTGATATAATGGCACACTGATATGATGTTTCCATTCCGCCTCCCCTCTCTAAAGACCCCCTATGTAAAATCATCCTGGCAGATTTTGGAAATGACTCTGGAGTGAGACAATCTGAAAGGCTGCTGTGCTTCTTCCTGTTACAGAAATATGTATGTTGTTGAACGGGGGCATTTATTGGAGTCAATTAATAGGAAACTTGTCGTGCTTCTGTTTTGCTGAATTCTTCCTCAGATAAATGACTTCTCCATTCTACTGTTCGGCCTTTCTGGGACCTTGCACACCCTCTGACAGAGCTTGGAGGCGGAAGCTCGGAAGCGCATCCCTTGCTGGCAACCCTGAAGTTTTGTGAACGAAGGGGGCTGAGGACTGTCAGGGACCCTGACTAAACAGCTTCCCCTTTGCGTCATCCTCTCTCCAGAGCAGAACGGCGCCCCAGGCAAGCGGCGCTAATGGAACCACGAATCCAACAGCCTCGCCTCTGAGAGACAAAAAAAAAGCCCGTCGAGAATACGAAAGCGCGATGGCGCACCTGCAATCCGACGCAGCGAGTTGCTGGTACCTGAGCAAAGCCCGGCTGGTAATGCGCCATAACGCACCTCCTTTCAAGGTCTTTCAAGTTGAGGTCACGGTGTCTCTGGTCCCCGCTACCGCCCCGCCCCTACACCAAGCTGCAAAACAGGCCGAATCCATGGGAATCCCGCCACTTGTGCGCTCGAAGGCGAAGGTAGCCCGAGGGCGGAGGGACCTCCCCCACTCGTCATAGAACCGACGGAAGACTGCTGTATAACAAATGGGTCGCCATCGATTTCCCGGCGAGGACGCAGAGGCAAATCAAGTAAGAGGAGGGAGAGAGGTAGATGAGGTAGACGGGTGTGGGGTGACAATTAACAAAACCAACCATTCAGCTAACTTTCTTCTCCCTCCGGCTACGGAGGCGCTAGCACTTCTCTGCGGTCGCCTCTCGAACAGCGCGTGGGAGGTTTTGCTGAACACGTGAACGCGTGGTGAAAAGCAGGTTTAGCAACGAAAACATCCCGCTGAATCCTCAAGAATATTCAGAATGGGCAGTGTACCCTTGACTCTTTCCTCCTGCCCGGAGGAAGCGCTGCAGCGCGGACACTCCTCCCGCCTTTCTCCAGGACACCAAAGAAACAGGGAGACCTCGACTCAAAAGTCCATGAGGCGCTTCCAGCACGCAGATCTGGATAAGAAGGCCTCAAGTCCAAGGAGTCGGTGGAGAAACCAGTGGAGCAGGATTACCCGGGAAAGAGAAGCAAGTTTCCCCAGAGGCTTGTTGTGGGCAAAAAAGTCAATATGGCGGCTACGAAGGCATGATGGGAGCTCAGACTGTCTAAGCCCGAGGAAAAACAGGCGGAGCATCGATCGCATTGCTCTCCGTCACATTGATTTTCTTGTGCAATAACCTATGGATGTCCCTTTCCCCACAGTTGGAGTTTAATAAAGAGCTGTTGTTCAATCTTGGCAATTTTAACAGGTGTATATTTCAATACACAGAATTCTCCATCTAGCAGGTCCCTGAGGAATTCTGGGAGTTGAAGTGCAGAATTCTTAAAATTTCCAAGATTAGAAAATACTGCATTAGAAAGTTCCTCCTATAGTTTGTTTTACCTATGCCACTAAACATGTACGGAGCGGGATAAAAATGTCAAGCTCGACCCATTAAGACAGCAATACAGCTGAAGCTGGTCCTGTTTTCTTCCAGCTCGGCCTCTTAGCCAGGTCCCAGCCAGAGCCAATTTAGCTTCGGAGCCAATGCCAGGGCAGTAGATCATAGCCACCTGCTGAGTCTCGCTGAGGATCTGGAATAGTGGCACAACTGGAGTGAACCCCGGGTGTTTAACTAAACCGCAGTACTTTTTCTCCTTTTAGTGTTTTTTTTGGGGGGGTGGGGGGTGGAAGCTCTTCTGTTCCCTGAAATAACAGCTTCTTGCGTGGCGAGAGATGGAGAGAGACAACGAATGCCCCGAAAGATCCTGCTTTGTCCCCAGCAGCAAAGATTAAACAGCGGAGCACCCTTCAGTTGCCCTTGCCTCATAAAGCAGAACCAGTTCTTCCTGGAGGGTGATCGGGGAAAGATTTCCTCTGGGGAGGTGTGGGGGGAGAGAGAGTGAATTCCGCTACCGACATTTGTCTCCTGCAGTGGCGCAGGTGGATTCGCTTCTCTGAGCAGCAGCAACTGGTTTTTCATCCAACTGAGCATCCCGGCACACGCGCCACCTGTCTCACCTAAGCAAGACAAGAGGCTGCGCCAAGACGCGGACATGCCGCTCGCCCCTGAGCCGAGCGCTTTAGCTCCGCCTCTCCCTCGCCAAAAGGGGCTTCTCCGTTCGTCCGCAAAGATGAATCCTCCGCTCGTTTTCTCTGTGAGGTAGGAAAACCAGTGGCCACGCTGCTCAAGCGACCTGTAAAGCGGCTTGTTACTTCAAGGGGTATTAAACAGCATCTTGCAAAAGCTGCGCGTGGCAAGGCAGGAGAGGCAAAGGCGAGAGGGCAACACTCGTGCCTTCGGGGAGCCTCCCCCGCCCCGTCCGCCTGGCTCTCTCGCTCGCTGGGTCCCCCGTACTGCTCCGCCCCGCCCCTTCTCGCCCCGCCTGCTTCCTCCAGCCGGCCTAGGGCTATTAAGGCTTCCCTCCCGCCCAGAGCGCTTGGGAAAGCCTGCAAAGCTGCAGACCGGGCCAGTCCATGGGAATCTGGCCACTTGCGCGCTTCGCAGCCGGGAGGGGGGCTGCGCTTCCTTTACAAAAAGAGACACAATTAAGCAAAATGCTCAATGAACATTATAAATGATGGGCAATCGCTCTGCAGATTGCCTAGCAAATCAAATTATATATGGTTGCTCACGGGTGATTTCCAGGCGCTTTACAAGGCAAACAGGTATCTTTTTGTACTTTTGCCCTTTTAGCCATCTTCTGTTGCTCCCCGCCCCCGCCCCCCGTGCTTCGCACCACCCAAACCCGGCTTTTAAGAAAGAAGACAAAGTCACCCCAGACGGGCAAGGGGGCTTGAAAGCAGGTCTTTAGCTATTCAGAATCTCCCCCAGCCGCCCGTCGCTCAGTCCCACTTTTGTTAGCTTACTGGATTTCACACGAGCCCGGGAGGTAAAGGGGAGTAATGGGGGGAGGCGACACTTTTTACAGTGTCTTCTTGTAAATTGGACCAAGAGTTGGCTTCGCAAACCCGTAGGCACCTGCTCCCCAAGACCAAAGGGCTCGCCTGGGTTTCCATAAAGAGGGATGGTGCTAAATTTGAGCGCACAATGAGCTGCAAAACAGGAGGCAGTTTCAAAGGAACCCAGAAAGGCGCCGAAGATCAATGGCGAGTCAACAAAACTAAACAAAACCTGTGTGAGCGTATTGGGGGCGGGAGGGGCGTGGAGTGGGGAGGGGAAGACTGTAAAGAGAGCGAGGCTTGGTTGAGCCCGGTTGAGAAACAACCTGCGCTCGGAGAACCACGCCAAAGCTCCCACCACAGCAGACCGTAGGGGACGCTCAGCCCGGCGGCTCGGGCGGTGGGAAAGCAGAGAGGGCTGTTTCGGATTTTAGTTCGCAGGTTTTCTTTCCGCCATCGTTCTGCAAGACCAACAGCAGCAACTCTGATGCGCAAGTAAAGAAAAGTCCAAGCTCCAAATCTCTGGAACTGGGAAGAAAAAGAAACGGCTGCGCCTGAGACCTTGAGTGCTACCGCAGGAGGGGAAAATACACTCACACACACATGCATAGGCGAGAAAGCCTACAGCCTTTTCAAGTCCGATGTTAATGGCCTTAAACTACAATAGCCCAGGAAACCAACCCAAGGAACTCATTGCTACAGGATGTTGTGGTGGCCAGTAGAAGCACACACTTAAATGTCAAATTTTATATATGCCTAAATAAAAAGCTTAAGTCTATCATATTGCAGCCATATGCACACTTGTAAAAAGAGGGCCTCAATGATCATCTAAATAACTCAACTATAAAGATCTGCATCATTATTTTTGAACAATCTTATCTACACTTTTATGAAACCTTTATGTGCACCTAATTAGAAATAACTGCATTTAAACCAATGAGCAGCACTACTCCCAAGACTTTTTGTGCTGCCTCATTCTGGGAGGACTGAGAAAAAAACATTGGGAATTACACCCAGAGTTTATATGGGGTTACCATATAAAGCATGAAGTTTATCCCAGATTCTCTGCTAAAGCAACAGCCCTTATTTTGGGCCACAGGGATATTCCAGTAGTCCTTGACTTACAACAGTTTGCTTAGTGTCCATTTGAAGTTACAATAGCACTGAAAAAAGTGGCATGACTGTTTTTCACACTTACGACCTTTGCAGCATCCAAATGGTCACATGATTAAAATTCAGATAGTTGGCAACTGACTGGTACTTACGACTGTTACTGGGTCCCAAGGTCATATGATCCCATTTTGCAACCTTCGGACAAGCAAAGCAAAAATGGGGAAACCAGATTCACTTAACAACCATGTCATTAAGAACTGCAGTGATTCACTTAACAAATGTGGCAAGAAATGTCGTAAAACGGGACAAAACTCACTTAACAAATTTCTCACTCAGCTGCAGAAATTTTGGGCTCAATTGTGGTCATAAGTTGAGGACTGTCGAAAGAGGATGGATCTACTGTCAAAGGCATCATTTTGCACGGTGCAGAACCATTCCTATCTTTTATCAAGAAAACCACATAAATGGATAAATGTTGATAACAAGTTACTGAGTTCATAACAACTATCACTTAAATCACTAAAAAAACCCCTCCCTTTTATGACTCTAATCCCTTCATTTGGAGTAGAGTAGGGATAATTGGATGGAGCTGAGCATTTATGAGACTGCTAAAAATGGGAAAGGCCACATATTATGTGCAGATAACCCTTAACATACAACTCCAATTGGGATCAAAATTTTCATTGCTAAGCAAGGTAGTTGTTAAATGAGCCTGGTCTGGTTTTATTACTTTTTCTGTCACCGCTGTCAAGAGAATAGCTGGAGTTGTTAAGTGAATCATGCTGTCATTAAATGAACTCAAGCTTTCCCCATGATTTTGCTTGTTGGAGGCTGGTTGGGAAGATTGCAAATGGAAATCACATGACCTTATAAATATGTGTCAATTGCCAAGTACCTGAATTTTGATCATGTGACTATAGGGAACACTCTGATGGTCATAAATGTGAGGACCAGTCATAAGTCACTTTTTTTTCTCAGTGCTATTTTGAATGGTTGCTAAATGAAAAGGTTATAACTTGGGGGCTCCAAGTAGACACAAAGTATCACTTGGCTTTGATGACCAACATATCATTTGTCAAAAGGGACAGAGTAACTGAGGAAACGTATTGCATTATAACTATCCCCTGAATGATGGTTTGTTGAATAAGCCACAATTGCCAGGGATCATAGATTATGCTATGCCAGAAATTACTGTTTGCAACCACAGTGGCTGGGTTATGTGCATGTATAATGCTAAACCTTAAAATACAGCTACTGCATTAAGCAACTATGTACCTAACATGATGAATTAGCCAGAGCTGTGAATCAATCAACCACCTTTTTGATGGCTGGAACATGATAGGAAAAGAAGCAAAATTTGTAGCAACTCTAGAGGTTATTGACTACTACATGGACATAAACCTGGTCTGTGAGAAATGCAATTAATTCAAATGCTATATAAGATGTATGAGAGAGAGATTTGTTAGCACATATCACTAATCTACAATTCTTCAACCATTCATTTGAATATCCAGAGCAGAGCTTTGATAGCCTAATATTTTTATTCTAGGACAAAACCTCTCTAGTATTGGATATAGAAAATAACCCCAACTATGTACTTCTCTACTTTGCAGCAATTTGCCTCTAGTGAGCAAATGCAAATTATGTTACTTACCATGAACATTTAAAAGTACCGTATAGTTCAGAATCACCATTCACAGGAATGTTGAAGGTTGGCTGCTATCTTTTCTGCAATGAGACTTAGGACAGACTACAAAGAAATGTACAGTTTGCCTGTTCATTACACTACTAACTTCCTAGAGTAGCCTAGGGAAGATACTGAATTAATGGAATTAATGTACTGTATCTCCAAATCAGCTACACTGCACATAATATATCCCTTCCTTTTCATAAACAGCATATTCAGTTAGAATGCCATGAAAGCTGGAATTTTTCCCAGTCCAGAACTAATCTGTTCATCGCAGCATATGGGTGATTGTACGAGAGCAGGATATGGAGGTTATGTCTTGGTTGGGTGGATTTATAAGCTATTTTCCAGGGGAAGTGGATTTCCCATGCCACGGTTAGATGATTTCCCATGCCACAGGTAGGTAATTTGCTCTTTGACAGATATACATCATCTTGCTACAACATACTGTCACCTCCCAGGCTCTATCAATATGCTTACCAAGGGCTTTGAGGAGAGCAAGAATTACCCGATGCCACCTGTCTCTGCTAGGGTGAGTAGCACTATAGTAGATTTAATGCTGATTGGTTCTCCTTTGTCCTCTCATGCTGTTGTTTGGGTGGGGCTGCACCTGCTCATGTAGCCACAGGCCTCGGATACTGAAGTAAGCTTTCTGAGCTGGCATATGAAGCTACAGGAAAGGGGTGTGAATCTAGTCCTCTTTGTATGCTGCTAGTGCACTGTGGATACTGCTCACGGCTGTTCAGCTTGTGTCCTAATTTATTATCCCTCTGCTGTATATTTCTCGCATTGAGTCTCCCTTCTCTCTTGGAATGCTGCCATGGTAGTTTGGCATCATGCAATCAAATGATCTT
The DNA here is from genome assembly GCF_049901715.1 of Pseudonaja textilis. Classification (NCBI taxonomy): domain Eukaryota; kingdom Metazoa; phylum Chordata; class Lepidosauria; order Squamata; family Elapidae; genus Pseudonaja; species Pseudonaja textilis. The sequence goes on along the minus strand of NC_142008.1, from coordinate 26,700,629 downwards.
AAGAGTTCCCGCTGGAAAAAGTTGTATACTATATCCACCCAAGATTGAGTCAAGAGTGCAATCTTCATCACTTTTCAAACTGGTGTTTTGTATTTTATAGGGAAATGTTTAAGAGATTGAATATGCTTAAAGAATGTGCATTTAAAGAATGTGCATTTAAAGAAATAGCAGATAGATTTTTAAAAACTATTTAATATTGGCAAGGTAGACAATTTGATTCAGATTGGAATTGATGCCAGGACTAACATGGATTCAAATTTATAAGCAAGAATTAGAGTAAGACAATTAAATTGCTAATTGAGCTATAACCCAGATGATGTACTTATAGCCAAAGAACATGTGACTGACCATTAGACTAATATTCTAGTCATAACATTATTCTAATGTGAGATCTATAGTGGTTAAATGATAGGTTGGGGGATCCTCAGTAGGTTACAGAGAGCCTTTGGACATGCAACTATTTATTGGCCCAATTTAGTGCCAGACATCATCGGATAAAATAAGCATGGGTAATCCTCATTTAGTGACTATAATTGGATCCAGCAACTTGGTCATTATGTGAAACTGTCATTAAATGAAACTACAACTGTGCTATGTGATCTGCTTTCAGACCAGTGAAGACTGTAAATATGAAGACTGGAGGCAAAGTTATCTTTTTATCTCATTGTAAGAGTGAATAGTCACTGTCTTAGGCACTTATTAAATGAGGCACTTATTAAATGTAGAGACTTTCCATTTGAATCACCTGATTTTCAAGCAGAAAGTGAAATATAAATTATAAATCAGTGGAACTGTCTTCTATTTTAGAGTAGAAATACAAGAGCTTATTAAGTGCAGTGAAGAATCTGTTAGACATTGTTGGTTACTCCTGCAATTATTTCCAAGAACTGATCACTCACTGAAATCTGTAACTCTACAATGAGGATCAAAAGCTGTTGCATAAAAATCTACTCCTACTTGCTGGCTGCCAGTCTTGAGTCTCATTGCATCACCAGCCCAACGATGGCAAGAAGCCTTAGTGAAGGAGTACAAAAAATTATGAGAAACCCACTTCTTCCTGTGCACACTGATCTTCCTCATCTATCAATTGGCAGGCTTAAATCCAGGAAGCCCTCTCTGGCACTCGCTCAACAGCTGACTTTGACATCAACACACAGTGGAAAGCCAAAATGGGCTGCTGAATGCCCAAATATAGGCAGTTGCATAAATGACCCTATACAGAAGGTGCCAGGTTTTGACCTTCCTTGCCAGTATTGGTAAACTCTAAGCAGGATCCATACCAGGGATAAGATTCAACTGGTGTTACTACTGGTTTGGTGATTATGTTTTACGTGCACATGCACCCGACATTTGCTGTGCGCATGTATAAAATAACCTTAGGCCGTGCCACCCGGACAGCTGAAAAGTGCTGCGCACAGATGCTCAGCATTTGAAAAGCCACTTTTTTCCTGCTTTTTCAACCTCCGCTGTGCCGTGCAAAGCAACTGAGATTGAAAAAGCAGGAAATAAAGGACAGGTAAGAGCCTGGATGGGCGGGTGGCAGTAGCAAACACAGAACCAGTTCTGTATCTGCTGCTCTTCAGAGCTACCGGTTCTATAGAACTGGTAGCATCCCACCCCTGATCCATACCCAACATGGTGTCTGCCAGGACTCATTGTTTAAGTATGGTCTCGTCTCTAACTCTCAGTGTGACTGTGGTGCTCCTCGACAAAATACCCATCACATTGTTTCCGAATGTCCCTCAAGAGCTTACACAGTCCCAGTGTCTGGTTTTTTTCAACATAGATCACCCTGTCCTTGAATGGCTGGGTGGACTGGACATTAACATTTGAATCACTGTAAGTCCATGTATTTGCCATATGCTAAATAAATAAACTTATAACTGTGAAAGGATAATAAGGGTAATAACATTTTCTGAAGCAGATTATCAGAACAGCATCCCACTCAGCAGTTGCACTTCTGGATTTTATTTATTTATTAAATTTATATGCTGTCAGTCTTGCAGTTTGATAATTCTTAAATGTTTACATTTTAAAAAAGAATCATTTGGCTACTCAGATTGCTAAATGTGGTTCTTTTTTATGTCCTCTAAGCCAGTGGTTGCCAACCAGTGGGTTGGGGACAACTGGTGGTCCAGGAGAAAATTTTGGTGGTCTGCAGAGAAATGTCACAAAACACCCCCCAAGCAAATAATGTGGAGTGTAAAGGATGTGTGTTTGTGTTTATTTTCATGGTCATGATGTGCACTGAAGATGGTGTTTGATTTCATTGTACGAGGTGCAATGACAATAAAGTAAACTAACTAATTAATCCAGGCTGCATGGGAACACAGGACTGCGCAACCCACATGGCCCACAGGAACACAAGGCTTGCATTGCTTGCATTGCGAACAACATGAGGTAGTGAGGGGAGGGAGGAAAAGGAGGAGGGGGAAAACTTGCCCCTCTTGCCCCACTTGCTTCACCTGGCCACCAGGCTGCTTCTTTCCACTTCCTCTTCTGCTTTTGTCTGCATGCAAGGAAAGCAGCAAAAGTCTTTCTTTCTCTCCCCAAACCCCGCCAGAAATGAGTCTTTGGGTCCCTGCAAGGCATCCTGCTCCAAGAAGCTGCACTGGTGGAACTAGTCCCACAAAGACTTATTTCTGGTGGAGTTTGGGGGAGAGAAAGAAAGATTTCTGCTGCTTCTGCTATTTTCCTTGCATGAAGCCAAATATATATCTCCCCCTGAGAACAGAGCTGGAGATGGTATCCTGCGATCCCAAATAAAGAATGATCGATCAGTAGGAAAACAGTGGGGAATTTTCCTGCAGACTTTTTGGGGGATTTTCCCAGGGTCTCTGATCCACGGAATTAAAAATCATGAGTTTGGTGGTCCCTGAGGTCCAAAAGGTTGGCGACCCCTGCTCTAAACAGTTGGTGTTATGAATTTCTTTTGCACCACAGTTAATTTACTATAATACACTGAAACTTTACTAAAACATATACAGCATCTTAATTAATTAAGGCACAGGATGCTAGGCTAAAGAGTGATTTGCTTGATCTGGGTTAGCATGATGTATTGACACAGTCATTAAGGCTTGTAAATTATGGTTTATAGAACAGATTATTTAAGAGCAAATAATGATTCTTTCTTTATAAAAAAAAACAATTGTTTTTATCTGGCATATCAGCTCAGCAAATGACTGAGAACAAATTCCTACAGCTTTAGTGGGAAATTGTTTTGCCCCCAGTCCTGGATGGTATCATTTCAATCTCAACCATGGAAATTCACTGAGTGACTTTGGACCAGCCTACAGAAATAAAATAAAGAAGGAGTCACATGTAAGATACCTTTAAGTTCTTGGAGGAAAGAGAAACAGAGAAAATCAGACATATTTTGTAATTTCTGTTTCACTGTTATCTGGCTTTGTCTTCATTAATTGAAATTTATGCAGAGATTTAAGGGATAAGAACTAGAATCATATAATTCTGTTTTGCTTTTTTGAAGCAGCTTGGATGGCTTGATTTCTTTCTCCTCAGAAGATTATCTGTTGGACAATTTGTACAATACCTTTACCCAGTTTCTAAAGTGGCTTGCAATAACTTATTATAGGCTATCTAAATTGGGTCTGTTTAACTTAAATGTTGTATCAATAAAAAAAAGTCCAGATCAAATTTTTGGGAGGAACCTATGGCAGAAGGGGGAATTTGCATATTTAAAATGCACACATTCATACCAAATTGCTCTGGATTATTCAATTTTCTGAATCAAATTTATCTGTGAACTTGATTTTTCAAATTGATTTGTAATTTAAATTTTGTTCAGATAAATTTGGAGTGTGATATATTTGTATAGTCCTACTATGTATGGTAGGTACTCCATTACTGTACTACAAAAAGGCATCAAAGTTGTCTAAACCTATTCTCTGGTGCCATCTTGTGTTAATTCTTCAACATTCTTCCTGTTGAGCATTAGCTACCCTGCTGTACTTCAGATTTCCTATGCTAACACTGTAAATTTCTATACAACTTGGAGAACCTGGTAGAAATTTGTAACAAATGTCCTAGTCTGTTTCCAGCCTCTCTGCAAAGCTCACATGTTGGTGATTTACATTTGATGTATTTTGGGAAGGTTGATTTGCACTTCAAAGAATATCTAAGGTATAAACATAACATAACATAACATAACATAACATAACATAACATAACATAACATAACATAACATAACATAACATAACATAACATAACATAACATAACATAACATAACAAAATATATATATATTATGTTATGTTATGAACTGATGCATATTAACACTAATATATATCTTTTCAATTTTTTCAAATATCTTGTAATAGTTTGTCCCTATAGGAATCTTATAGGTAAAATTACAGCAAATATGTAGGTAAATTAAAGCAAATATATTTGCTGCAAAATTGTATTGTTATAAAAATATTTAATTCCAGATTTTATTTTTGATTATTAAAAGAATTTTTACTAATGTAATAAAAGTCAAGCATTACATTATATCATGCCACATCATGCCATGGATTGAAGTTCAGCCTTCCACCCTATGTTGTAGTTGCAGAAATCCTAGAATTCAATCTGTTTTATGAGATGGCTGATAGTTTTGTCATACGAATGAACAGAAAAACAGATGGTGTTAACAGAAAAGTTTATATCTGATGTTGAAACTGATATTAATTGAATCTGGTATCAATTATAGAAGGATAAGGGAGATTCAAAGCTGAGATGACAAAACTGGTGCTGTTCTTCAGCAATATCCCTTCTTTAAACACACAGGGGCCATATCTCAATCTCAGCTTCCAACTGAAATATTAAATCTTAAATGGCTGTGACTTCTCCTAAGCCTTTCATTGCTTTAGTGTTTACCCTACCTCCACTGCCATGATGCTCCCACATTGGAATCACAAGCTTAGCTGGCAGAGATAAGTCTTTAGGCTCTTATGGAAAAGTGGTCACACCTTTTTGTGTATTTTCTTCCTCTGAGAATATTCAGAAGTTGTTGATTCAGCTCTGCATGTCATTCAAATGATATAAGGAGAAAAGAAATAAAATAGTCCACAAGGAATAATCACCCATTTTCCAATCTGAAAACATTTGCAGTAAACCAGCCAAACAAACATTTGTTGATTCTCTGCAAAGACTCTTTTATATTTTTATACTGTATTTTTTTCCTGATCATGTACTCATGGACTGAGTCAGAAGTGTGTAGAGGAGCATAGAACATGCACACTAAGCAGGTGATATTTTTTGTTTGAGTCAGGACAGCCTTTTGCATTTTAAACAAGCATGGTTTAGGCCCCCAAGTCCCATTTTTAAATGTTTTTTTCTCATTCAGTTTGGCAGCACAGCCACACAAAGAGAGTTTCAAGCAGCAATGGTATTCAGCAGGTTCTGACTAATTCTGGAGAACCAGTAGCAGAAACTGAGTAGTTCAGAGAACCGGAGCGGAAGTTTTGAGTAGTTCAGAGAAATGGCAAATACCACCTCTGACTGGTCCCACCCACATCTATTCTCTGCCTCCTGAGTCCCAGCTGATAGGCTGGGTCTTCTTTGGTTGCCCTGCATAGGAGAACGGAGCTGGAAAGTAGGTTAGTGGGGTGGGGAGGGAATGTGGATTTTGTAGTATCCTTCCTCTGCCACGTCCACCAAGCTACGTCCACCAAGCCACACCCACAGAACTGGTAGTAAACATTTTTTAATCCCACCACTAGTTTCAAGGTGTTAAAAATATGATTTTAGGGTTTGCCTTCAGTTGCTCATTCTGTGCTAACCATGGCTCGTTAAATATGCGGCAGTTCCTGGTTTATTCAAAAATCTAAATTATCACTGATAGTTTATAAACTTCATTTGCTAGATTCATGAAGCCCACTAAACCAAATTCCAATATGATAACTTAAGTCCATACACAAACCAAGTCAAGGATATGAACTTTAGATTTACCATTCCAATGTCAATGAGTTTTCCATCAGCAATCAAAGGCAATTAAATATATACTGGAACTTAAATCTATGTGGAATTTCTAGTGTTTTACACCAGGCCTATGATCGCAGGCAGCTAAAGACAATGTGATTCACTGCTTGTGACAGCAGCTGAAGTCTCAGAAGTGAAATTTGATGTCCTTTACATGTTTGTGAGGCTCAGTTCTTAAAATGAAAGCATTCTGTATTCTCATGCCCCAAACATACACTTTTTATATACTATAAAAAGTGGTGTTTCTACTAACAAGGAGTTATTCTTCTAAAATCCTACTTACATCTTTTTGAATCATATTTAAGATGCATAAAAAAGACACCTGCTTTTGAGTTTTGGATTTATGCATTTTATTTCCATGCAATGAATTATTGTACCTAATGGTGAGAAGGTAATTATCAACAAAGGCAAGCCTTTTGCAAATAATATCCTGTATTTCCATTGGATTCAATGGAAGCATGCCTAGGTGAAGGAGCTCTGTCCATATAAAGAGGGCTACCAGGAATCTACAGGAAACCAGCTATATCAAAGGACTGTATTCCAACATGGATTAAACAAAATAATTTGCATCAATAGCTTGGCATTGGCTGTATACATACTAATTCGTTAGATGCAGTATATGTGCGAGAAGCAGACACATTAAAAACTGGCACCAGGTTCTCAATTTATTTTCAAGGTAGGCCTATGGAGTAAAAGAGACCTGAGCATTCGAGCACTATCAATTCAAAAGATATAATCCTGAATGGCTGGAGATTGGTTTAAATGTTAATGAAACACTTTTGATGCAGAATTTCTGCCCAGATGGCTTGAGACCATCACTATAGCCCAGATGGGCATCACAGTGCAAAAGAAGAGATTTTATTGCAGCTTTAGCTTCTTGAACTAAAACATATCTGCATAAATTATACAAACGGATTTCACAGCCAATGGGGCCAATTAAGCAAGCAATTGGCATATAACTAATAGCATTTCCCATTAACACTATCAACTCCATGAGAACCACAATATTTTTCAGCTTCTAAATATATTGGGAATGAAATGGGAATATTCCTTATCTTCTATGCAGCTATCTTTAGTTGAAAAAAGGGGGTTTTCCTGTAGCAAAAAATTATTCTGCATAAGGAAACCACTTTATAATAAATTCCAAATATGAAGCCAACAAGATAATCATGTTCCATCTTTGAATCTCATTGTTAAATTGAGCACATTTGGAAATATGATTCCCTCTGATTCCCTAAACCCACAGGGAAGATTGTTAAATTTGTCTTTCATCTTTGCAATATTGATTTTGTAATATTGATATTACTCTTTCCAATGTTAAGTAATTAGACCAGAGGCATATTAACTTTGATTAAGTTCCACTGAACTACTACCTAAGTATGCAGAAGAATGTGGGCCAATGCTTTTTCACATCAATTTTACTCAATTATTAGGAATTTAGAAATACAATAAATATAGCTCTCATTTATCATTATAATTCATTGCACAGTCAGCCAGATTTTTGGACTGGATTTGGCAAATAATTAATATGTTTACCTATTGAGTCGTTTCCACAGTCTTGGGAGAGGCAAGTGTTGATCTTTGGTCGGTGTTAAAGGTATTATTGCAGAATTTAAGCTTTTCCATGTAAAGCTGCTTTTTGTAATTGTCTGGTGGTAATTTTATCAATGCTGGGGGGTTCAAGCGGTGCTCCAGTTATTTTGGGATTGTTCCCAATGTGCCTATTACTATGTTACCTTTGCTTTCTTTTGCCATAGTCATTCTATTTCTATTTGTGGGTCTTTATATTTTGTTATCTTCTCCAGTTCTTTCTCTTCTATTCTGCTGTCTCTGGATTCTGCCATGATCCAGGTATTTTGTCTTCCTTATTGACAATTGTTAAGTCTCGGGTGTTATGTGGCAGGTGCCTGTCTGTTTGAATTCTAAAGTCCCAGAGCAATTTAGCTTTTTAGTTTCTATTACTTTTTCTATTTTATAGCAAGCAAATGGTATTTCTTGTGGATCTTCCAATGCCCCATTGTTGCTACTTTGTCATCCTGTTGTTCATAGTCAGACTTTGCAAGCTTCTTGCAGCAGAGAGCCAGGTGGCCCATTGTTTCTTTGGGGCTTTTTTCAGTATTATTATGCAGTCCAAGATTGATTCCATAAGTTTGCAAACAAGGATTCATTTCAAAATATGGTGACAGCACTTTCAAAGAATTAAAATTATGCAAATGAAGAGATGCAGCCAAAAGATAGTTCCTCGATGAAATGAATCAATTATATTTAAACATCATTCCAACTTTTTTATACCTGCAAAGGTACCTGTTTATAAATAACCCTGGTGTCACTTGATCCTAGTAAATAGATAATAAAGTTGTTTTTATTTCAGGCATCCCACAGATTTCTGAAAAAGGGGGCTGCAATTCTGTGTCGGAATCTTGCTTCATTTTTGAACTAATTTAGAACAGAAAACTAAATATTAATGGAGTTAATACAGATCAAGGAGGAACTTGACTAGTTAATGTATTCTCTCCTATATCAGAAAAAAAATAGACTAGAGAGAGCTGATTAGGCTTATAAAATGAATTATAGAAAAGAATCATAACTTGGTTTGTCATAGTAGCTTGTGTGATACTGAACTCATTTCCACTTGTTCTACAGTCCAAATGGTAAGATGGATACATGATACTTAAACAGAGAGATTGAAAGATAAATAAAAAGGTAAAAAAGACCCATTTGGCCTAGCAGTTGAGGTGCTAGTGAAAAATCTGGAGATTGTGATTTCTAGTCCTATCTTAGGCATGAAAACCCAGCTGGATGAATTTGGACCAATCCATTTGATAGGGTTCTTTTTTTTTTTTGAAAATTTTATTTGGGTTTTCACACACACACAAAATAATACAAATAAAACATCTTTTTTTGAAAATAGAATGGTCCCGGGTTACACTTCTTCATACAGACACAAACTCAATTTCATGCTCACTTTTATGTTCTATTCCATATCTTATTACTGTTTTACATTTTCTACATAGTTTTTCTCCTCTCTTAATTTTCTCAATTTTATTTTAATTATCTCATCTCAATTCAAATCATTATATTTATACTTTTGTCTGTCCTGTTTCAATTTCATATTTTCTTTTCTCATTAAACCATTTTTCTCCTGTAGTTACTAATTGGGGTATGACATCTTTATATCTTTTAATTTTATCCATTCAACTCTTACTTAAGCTTCAATATATACCTTGAGGTTATAACTTTCAATATAATACATAACTTCCAATCGAATTCTGCTTGGTACATTCTTAAAATACACACTATATTCTTAAAAAGTGATTATAAATATATGTAATTGAAACACTCATTCCATTCCAATTCAGTTCTATCATTAATATACATTAAAATCTTAACATCTTTTACATGTCTTTTCAATTAAATATCATACTTCCTTGGGAATACTTATAAGCTTTCCGTAATTATTTTTTTCCCCTATTTCTCTTTCCTTATATTTTATAAAACATTAAATAATTAAAATGTTCCCATCCTTTCCTAATTCAATTCTCTCATTTGTTTTATTTCCTTTATTTATTAATAAACATTTCACTAGATTAAAATAACTATTTTATCCATCATTTTAATCATACATTGTTTCATTTTTTACTAAAATTATTTCTATTTCTAATATAACAATACTATCTTATGTACCTTTGCAGAATCCCTTGTTCAATTAAATTTTCACCCATTATCTCTAAATAGGCCATTTCTCCATATCTTATTTCTGTCCTTCACAACTTCTTTTCCTTTCTTTCTTCCCTCTATTCTTCTCCCTCCCCTTTTTACCCCCTTGTCTCTCTACTTCTAATTCTCTCTTCTGTATTCCCCTCTTCTGTTGCTTTCTAATATTATACTTATTTTTCAAATTATTCTTCCTTTTCTTGGTTGTTTTTTCAAATCTTAAACTTTTCATTCTCTTTCCCCCCTTTCCTTTTTTCCCCCCACATAAAATTACTTGTTCTTTAAAGATGGCTTCTTCTTTGTCCCAATCTTCTTGTTCTGCAGGCGTTTCTTGTTGTTTCTCATAGTTCCAGATCTCCATTTCTAAGAATTGAAATACGGAGCCAAAAGAACCTCTCCCTTCTTGTGCATCTTCTTTGTACTTTTTAAGTTCCATTTTCAGTTCTTCTAAAAGTAGTGCCATTTTAAACACTTTTAAACAACCACCCTATTGATGTTAGTCATTCAAATGCAATAACCAAAAATCCAGAGATCACCAAATAATCCAAATACTCCCAAGCTGTTTCTCCATGCTTCTTTTTTCACTTTCTCTTCCTGGGGTTCTACTATTTTGTTGCCAAGTTTCAGTTAAAATGTATCTTTTAGAAGTCTTGTTGAGGTTTTACTGTAAATTCCTTTTAATTCCAGGCGCTCCTCCCTTTTTTCCTGATCCTGCCCTTTTATTCTTTTTCTCTCCTTTCCTGCTTTTAAAAGCTTTTAAGTATCCAAAAATCTTTATTATCCCTTTGATATTTTATTTTCAGCTTAAATGCCTATTGATGTCAAAGTGGATTTTTTTTTCAATTTCTTATTTAAATCTCTTAGCTGTCAGTATAGGGAAAGGGAGAGAAGAAGAAAAAACCAAATCCTTTCCCTTTTCTCTCTCCTTAGCTGCTTCAAAGTCTTCTTTGGGAACAATGTTACTTTTTTCAGTTTAAATTCCAGGGTACTTTAGTTGTTGCTTTTGCAATTTAACCCGGTCAACCAAAACTTTCTCTTCTTATCTTCCTCCTGCACATTCTTTTCTGGTTGAGTTCTTCTTTGAGGTGGCCATTTCTGACCACTGCTGCAACCACCTTCGGGAAAGGGAGTAATGGTCAGCTGAGGAGAAGAGATGCGGCTCTTCTCAACCCTGCTGGCAGTCTCCCCCCCTCTTCACCACCTCTATGGGGTGGCTTAGCCCCGAAACCAGCCAGCTCAGGGCACTCCAGTGCTGAGCACGGACTGAAACTGCACACGATCGCGGTTTCGGTCTGTCCATGAAGAGGCTCAAACCGGAAGTCCATCTGATAGGGTTCTTATGGTAGAGAAAATAGGAGGAGGAAGAGGTATTAGATATGTTCACCTCTCCTGAGTTATGTATAAAAATAATAAGAGTAAGGTAAAAATGTAATAAGTAAAATAAAAACTCTTATAACAAGTGAATGTGTTATATAAATAAATAAATATATATATAAATGTGGGCTTCTTTAATATCATGACAGTTTGTAATATTCAGAGACTTTTTTAAAAAAATAAAAAGACTAAATAAACACAATCCCAGAACACAATGAATCAGTAAATATTCTTTCCAATCAATAAATATTAGATGAACATGTTTCTAAATCCCACATTAGCTTGGTAATTTTCAACCTCAGCAAGACGCCAACCCAAGTTGGTTGGGTGATTCTAGGGGTTAAACTCCACGCATCTCAAAGTTGCTGACACTGCTAATTGTACTTTAGAATACTCATCAATAGATATTTACTTAAGTACTTGTACCAGATGGACTAAAAGATAAACAATAGTTTTCTGTTTACTGCAAATGAAAGATTTAAGTAAATAGAATATTCCTTTCTCATAGCTTTTAGTAACAAATTAAAGTTTTTATTCTGTATTGTTCAATGTACTATTATTGTGGTATAATGGATGAATACCTTTACTGTATTTTATGCAAGAATTTTGTAGAGCTTTTTCGGAAGGATTGTGAAATCACTGCTCTACAGCCTCATCTAGTGGTAAGTAACGATTGTGATTATATTATTAAAATCTGACCAGTTTATAGAATAGAATAGAATAGAATAGAATAGAATAGAATAGAATAGAATAGAATAGAATTCTTTATGACCAAGTGTGATTGGACACACAAGGAATTTGTTTTAGTGTAAATAAAGTATACATAAAGTATACGTGTATACATAAAGGAAAAGATTCTTACATTGAAAGGGAAAAAGGCCTTTCTTTCAAACAGATAGGTGTGTTTTCCAATCAATTAACAATCCATTTCTATTTCCAAATTTTAAAATAAAACATTTTGGGAAGCCCCATTTACTTTACGGGGAGAGATTTCATCTATTCTTCAATATCACACTGCGCCCAATGAACTTTAGAGAATCCTCTGATTATTCAGAAAAAAACTACAACAGAAATCAATTGGATTTGTCCTGGTGAATAAGCACAGTACCATGGCAACTTTGATTGGATTACACGCTGAATTGGTACCCTTATGTCAAAGAACAAACTACAAATAAAAATACAACCACCACCAGCAGTGGATACATGTGTTTCTCACTTAAACACAAAGACAGGCATACTTTCTTTTAGTAACTGTAAAGTTAACAAAATATTGTTCCGTGGCTACTCTCTCCAAGCCTCTTCAGTCCCAGTATTGGGAGAGTGATGGGGGAAAAAAACATATTCAAAGCCATGAAATACAGCTCGAAGGGCTTTTAAATAATGACACAATCTCTCATCTCTCTTATTTATGAATGAGGCAGACACATTTTCCTCAAATTCTCATCTTTTAAAAAGTGGAAATTCCTTACTGCTGCTGTGAAAAGTATCATTGGGTTAGATACAATACAACCAGTTTCCCTTCCTCCACTGATTTTACCTGTGGATTTGAATGAATACATTTATGCACTATGTTCTCAACTTTTCCTAGAATAGTGACAAATCAAATCATTGGACTGGAACAGATATCAGGTGTTCTAGTCCGGCCTCTACATAGGGCAGGAGTTCTTATACCAATTCCAGATGAATAGTTCTCCAATATTTTCTTAAAAACCTTCAGCAATGGAGCATCCGTAACTCTGGGAAGCAAGCTGTTTGTCAGCCTCAAGATCTCTTCGGGTACCCTAATTGCTATCTATCCATTTATTTCTCCCTTAATTTCTCTACTGCTAGGCTTACTTTCTTTCGGCTGTCATTAGCAACGGGGAGGGGTAATTGTGGGGGAAGAGAGCTGGAGGTGTTTTGCATTCTTTACTGTGGGCAGAAAAAGGAGGGGGTATATGATTTCTTCTTTTCAACTTTCCATTTCCTTGCTAGCCTCTATCCCTTTGCGCGCAGCTGGAAGTCTTATCAAAATATGTCAAGGTCAACGGACAGAGGCCTCATCACCACCTGAAGATGCCCACATGATCATATTCAGAACTTTTAATTGGAAGAGACTTCTGGACTTCGGGGGTGGGAACAATTCCATTTCTTTGTATGTGTGATCTGCGCGCCAAATTCTCAGTTTCGGAATTCCATTTGTAGCTTCCTTTTCATTCTCCAGTAAAAGGATAACTTTGCTCGGATCCATGGAGTCTGGGTATTTCTTTCTTGGATTTTGAAAGGAGCACACATTGACATTATTCGAACTCACCATCAGCCCACCTGGAGAAAACACCAATTTTTCTTCCGAGGGGTTTCACATCATGTCATCTCCAGCCAGCGATGAAGATGACCAGGAGCTGTGGGGGCAGCCAATGCTGTTACCAGAGATGCCAGCCGCCACTTGTTAGCTGACCTTACTCTGGAAGAAACTCCAGCTGAGATGCCCAGATGGTCGTTAGGAGTTGGATGGAGAGATCCGGAAGACCCCCTCCTGGAATCACTGTAAGTCGAAGAGGTGTGAGGAACGGCTGTGGCAAGAGGGGAGGAGATGGAATGCAGGCTGGATCAAGCCGGGAAAAGCTTTAAGGATGCCTCTGAGAAACCCGGCAGGGCTCCAATATATGAGGGGAAGGGGAGCGAGTTCAGCCTGGGAAGTCGGGCTGCCACCACCCCTGGCCCAGCCCACGCCAGCGCAACAACCAGCCACCGCCCGGGAGCCCCAGCAGTGGGGTAATGCCTAGAAGACGCCACCTGCCCTCCTTAGATGTGAAGTTTGGAGGAAATCCCAAGGACTTGGGGTTTTTCCTGGTGCAGGTGGGAAGCTATATGGCAGAATATGAAAGGGAGTTCACCTCTGAAGCAGCCAAAGTAAGATGTGTTACCAGGACCCTGGAGGGGATGGCAGCTGACTGGGTGGTGACTTTGTATAATGATAACTCCCCAACTGCGAAGCCTTGATGTTTTCATGACTGCTTTGAGGAGGAGGTTTGAAGACCCTCTGGCGGAGAGAAGGGCCAGGATCAGAATGAAAACCATAACTCAAGGGGAAGATCAGTTGCTGACTACACCCAAGAGTTTAGACAGCTGGCATATCGCATCCGAGGCTGGTCCCAGGAGGCTCTAATAGAAGCCTACAAAGATGGCCTAAATGAAGAGGTATATCACATGTGCATCTCCAGAAGGGATCCACATGACTTGCAGTTATGGTACCTGCTAGCGGAAGAGGTGGAAATAGATCTAGCCCGAAGCAGACGCAGAGGAGGTCCCGCATGGAGCAACCTGCTCCCTCCCCGGCTCCGAGAGACCCCTAAACCGTGAAAGGGAGGGGTGATGACAAGGGCCAAATCTACTGCCTGTTTTCGTTGTGGGAAAGAGGGCCACCGGATTGCGGATTGTCGAGTCAAACCAGATCCAAAGAAGGGACGGGGCCCAGGAAGGAAGCCCGAATCCTCCCCAACCAGGCCTCGCGAAACCGGGCTAAAGATAGGGGAGGTTGTAGAAGTCGCTCCCCCAGCGGAAAAAGAGCTGGGACCTCCGACTCCTCCCGACGAGAGTGAGACCGACTCGGAAGACGACATCCTGGTAAGTCCTAACCGGGGCCCCCCTACCATCCCAATTAAGTTAAGGGTGCCCACCTCGGGTACCGAGGGGGAAATGCTGGCCTTATTGGACTCGGGGTGCACAAGGTGCCTAATTAGCATGAAAGTAGTTAAGGGCATGGGCATTGGACTGAGAAATTTGAAAACGCCCATATCCTTTTGCCAATTGGATGGGTCTGAGGCGGGAGGTTGCCCTGCACGTTTCATAACGGAGCCCCTAGAGATGACCATGGGAACCCACAGCGAGACCCTGTGTTTTATTGTGGCTCCCGGGATGGAACAGTTCCTAATCTTGGGATTGCCCTGGCTTCGAAATGGAATCCCCAAGTGAACTGGAGAGAGGGTGGATACGGATTCGTACTGACCAACCTCCGGGAAGGAGGAGCAACCCCCCCTGGAAACTGGGGAGAATCCCCATCCGAAGCCCCAAACTCCTGCTGAGACAGTTTCCACGGGGGCCGAGCGCATAGAAGGAGAGGAGAAAATCCCGAAAGAGTACTGGGACCTAAGGGAGGTATTTAGCGAAGAGGCCTCCGATGAGCTCCCTCCCCATCGGTCAACCGATTGCAGCATTGAATTTCTACCGGGGTGACGCTCCCGAAACCAAAGATGTATTCGATGACCCCAAGGGAGTTGGAGGAATTGAGATCATTTATCGACAAGAACTTGAAACGAGGTTTCATCCAACCTGCCAGACCTCGAGTGGCGGCCCCTGTGATGTTCCGCGAGAAGAAAGATGGCTCCAAGCGCTTGGTGGTGGACTATCGAAATTTGAACGTGGTGTCCGTGGAGAATGTGTACCCCCTTCCTCTAATGAAGGACAAGTTAGCCCACCTGGCCAAGGGGCAGATCTTCACGAAACTGGACTTGAGGGAGGTTTACTACCGAATCCGAATTAAAGAAGGGGACGAGTGGAAAACTGCATTCAACTGCCCAATGGGTTGCTTCCAGTTCAATGTTCTCCCGTTTGGCCTACAGGGGGCACCAGCCATTTTCATGCAAATGATCAACCAGGTGCTCCACGAACATTTATATAAGGGGGTTTTGGTCTACCTGGACGATATCCTTATCTACACGGAGACTAGAGACCAACATGTGAAATTGGTACAGTCCATGTTGCACAAACTGCGTGCTGCCAAATTGTACGCCAAATTGTCCAAATGTGAGTTCCACCAAGAAAAAATCGACTACCTGGGATATCGTATCTCACTTGAGGGTCTCGAGATGGACCCGGAGAAGGTACGAGCCGTATTGGATTGGGCCCCACTGAGAACCCGAAAACAACTTCAAAGTTTCCTTGGATTTGCCAACTTTTACCGGCAGTTCATCCCATGTTTTGCTAAAATAGCCATGCCTATCACCAACCTCCTAAAAACGAAGGGAGAAGCGAAGCCAAAACCCAGCCAGTCGTTGAGTTGGTCCATGGAGTGCCAAGCCGCTTTTGAGAAGCTAAAAAGACTATTTGCTGCAGAACCAGTGCTAAAGCATCCAGACATGGATGTCCCCTTCGTGATACAAGCTGATGCGAGCGATGTGGCTGTAGGAGCGGTCTTACTTCAGTTAAACGAGAAGGGGACACTACAACCATGTGCCTACACCTCCCGTAAATTAACTGACACTGAACGTAGATGGGCCGACTGGGAGAAAGAAGTTTTTGCAGTCTGTTGGGCCCTAATGACCTGGAGGCATTTTCTGGAAGGCGCAAGGCACCCATTTGAAGTATGGACTGATCACAAAAATCTGGAGGCTCTAAAACGCCTCGGAAATTATCTCTAAGCAAGTTAGGTGGGCCCAGTACTTCAAGCGATTCAATTTTTTCCCTGAAATACATCCCAGGAGGAAAGAATTTTATGGCGGATGCTTTATCTAGAATGCCTCAATACAACAGTGTTCGAAAAGAAGTGATAAGTCCGATTGTGCCCACCACACAGCTGGCTGCACCAGTGGTCACCAGAGCGCAAAAGAAGAAACAAGAGGCAGGTCTGCCCAATGACTTGAACGAACAATTTAAAGAAGCTCTGAAAACAGATGAGTGGTTCCAGGCAAATGTGAATAACTGCACCGTTAGAGATGGATTAGCCTGGATGGGTGCGAAGCTGTATGTACCAAAAACACTGAGGAGCCAAGTGTTACAACAGACTCATGACTCCAAGGCAGTGGGTCATTTTGGTTTCGTGAAGACCTTCCACCTGGTGAAGCGGCAGTTCTGGTGGCCCTCCTTGAAAAAAGACATTGAAACTTATGTAGCAAGCTGCCCAGTTTGCGCTTCAGCCAAGAGACCTCCTGGTAAGCCGCCAGGTCTGTTGCAGAATGTGGCCAGACCAACTGCCCCTTGGAAGGAAATCTCTATGGATTTTATAGTAGATTTACCTGAGAGTGCTGGGCACACACGGGTTTAAGCTCCGCCCACCACCCCCAAACTAATGGGGCCTGTGAGAGGACTAACGGGGTGTTAGAGCAATATCTCCGGTGTTACATAAATTATCAGCAAGACAACTGGGTGGATCTACTACCTTTGCAGAGGTGGCGATAACAATTCTGTCCACAGCAGTACTGGGTTTACCCCTTCAAAGTGGCCACGGGCAAGATTTTGTACCCATACCTGAACTCCCTCGCGAGAAACCCAATATCCAGTCATTGGATGACTGGATATCTCAACTTCAACTCAATTGGCCAGTCGCTCGTAAAGCTCTGGACGAGGCGCACCAATCCCATAAGAAGTTTGCAGACAAGAGAGAGCCCCACAAAAATTGTATCAAGTAGGCGACAAAGTATTCCTCTCAACCAAATATCTGCAAACCACTCAGAAATCAAAAAAGTTAGGTCCTAAGTACGTGGGGCCTTTCTCTATTGAGCGAATTGTGAATCCTGTGACGGTTCAATTGACTCTACCAAAAACTCTTCGCCGCATTCATCCTGTTTTCCATGTTAGCCTGCTAAAACCCGAACATACCTGTGCATTGAGACCGACCCAGACTGATCCCCCCGTCCCATTGTTGATTGAGGGTGAACAACATTTCGAGATTAAAGAAATTTTGGACTCTTGAAAATGGAGGGGTCGTCTACAATATCTTGTGGCCTGGAAACATTTTTCCCCCTCTCATACTGAGTGGGTGAATGAAAAAGATGTTAGGGCCCCTGAACTGCTAAAGAAATTTTATACTAAGTATCCTGATAAACCATAAGAATGTATGCAATGCTTAACATATCTTTTTATTCTCTCTTACAGGGACTAATGTCCTTTTTCTAGGGGGGTCTGAATGTCAGCCTCAAGATCTCTTCGGGTACCCTAATTGCTATCTATCTCATTTATTTCTCCCTTAATTTTCTCTACTGCTAGGCTTACTTTCTTCGGCTGTCATTAGCAACGGGGGGTAATTGTGGGGGGAAGAGAGCTGGAGGTGTTTTGCATTCTTTACTGTGGGCAGAAAAAGGAGGGGTATATGATTTCTTCTTTTCAACTTTCCATTTTGAAAGGAGCACACATTGACACTGTTCCATTATTTTTAATTCTGTTAGGAAATTTCTCCTTAGTTTTTAGATAGGATTTCTTTGATGAGTTTCCACCCATTGCTTCTTGTCCTACACTCTGGTGCTTTGGAGAATAAGTCAACTACCTCTTCTCTGTGACAGCCCCTCAAGTACCAGGAAACAGCTATCATATTTCTAAACCTTCTCTTCATTAGACTAGACACACCCTCACCCATTTATCATATGATTTAGCCTCAAGACCTTTATCATTTTTTGCTCTTCTCTGCACTCTTTCCAGGGTCTCAGGGTTTTTTTTAATCTTGGTAATCATAATTGGATGCAATATTCCAAAATAGTCTCACAAGTGCAATATAAAGTGGTATTTCTCATAATCTTAATGGTATTTCTTAGATGATACAGCCTTGAAGTGTACTGTTTTTTTGTCAGCTGCAGCACACTGCTGACACATATTTAAATGGTTGTCCACTAGAACACCTAGATCCCTCTCACAGTTACTACTGCTGAACCAGGTACTGTCTATTCTGTACCTATGCATTTGGATTTCCATGCCTAAATACAGGATCTTACTTTTCTCTGAACGGCATCTAGTTTTTTATTTGTAAGATAATTAACTGCCCATCTTACCACAAGTCAACCCTTGTTAGCTATGGCCCGGTACTCAAGTCTGTCATGATCCTTCTGAATCTTCAATCATTTCCAATGTGTTAAAAATTCCACATTTGGTATCATCTGCAAATTTCTGAGCTCCCTTTTATACTTACAATTAAAATCCCTTGTCAATTTTTGCCTGATTCTACATCAAAAGTGTTTGTATGATTTATGTTAAAATGCTTAGATTTTCTCAGAGGAAAACATTAATTGCCACTAAAATGGCATTGTTCGTATTTCTATTTCTTTGAAACAGTTTACCAGAACATTCACAGTGTTTGGCTATTCCCCCAAACATTTGCATTAGTTAATGCTTTAATACCTATCATTTTTTCAATGTTATTTGCTTTTATCTCTTTTTGTATATTACCTTATGCACAGCAGGGACAATTTAAAAAAAATTGTTTTAGTATGAACATTTCATTAAAAACATGATTTACTATCAGTAAAAAATAAGGGTCATATTTCATACATCCATAATCCTCAGTTATGATTGCAGTAATGTGCAATAAACTATAAATATAGGGACCATTTCAGATATTTCAGTAAGTGTTTCATTGATTTAGTTTAGCAATAAAACCATTATTGACTGAAGTATATCAATTTTCTTGCAAAGAAAGGAAATATTGTAAATATTCTGAATGAGGGTCTTTATTATGATTCAGGGGCTTGATTCCAGTCCAGAAGCACATTAGTAAGTTAATCTAGATAGAATTTGGATTTGTCTAAATTCTAAATCAGCTTTCCCCCTTTCGGGTATATTAGACAATAACTCTCATCACTTATACTTGATATGATATGTATCAGCTTGAAGTAACAGGAATTGTAGTACAATAGATAGGGGAGGGGGTATACCATGCTGGGAAGGCCTGGCCTAGATCCATCATGTTCCTCAATGTATAACCATACAGTTATAATGGCACTGAAAAATTGATTCACAATTACTCCTTGCACTTATGACTGTCACAGCATCCCCAATGTCACATGGTCAAAATTTGGGTGCTTGGCAACTAGCATATATTTACAACTGTTGCAATGTCCTGTGGTCATGTGATCTCCACTTGCATCTTTCCCAGTGTGTTTTGACAAGCAAAGTTAATTAGTGAAGCTAGATTCACTTAAAGATTGCATGATTCACTTAACTTGTGATTAACTAAACAACTGTGTCAAAAAAAAGATTGTAAAATCAGGCCCAACTCATATAATAACTGACTTGCTTAGCAATAGAAATTCTAGTCCCAGTTGTAGCCATAAGAGGAATAATACTGTACTTTAATGTTTCTCAACCTTGACAACTATAAGATATGTGGACCAGTCAGGATCGAACTTCTGGCAGTGGGCAGAATTAGCCTGCAATACTACATTTTAATCACTGTGCCACCAGTGCTCCTATTGGCATATATTTACAATGGTTGCAGTGATTGCCATTTGTGATTCTTCCAGCTGGCTTCTAACAAGCACAGTCATGAGGGAAAGCTGGATTCGCTTAACAGTCATGGCAAAAAAGATTGTAAAATTGGGCACAATTCATTTAATGACTCCTTATTTCAGTGGTTCTCAACCTGTGGGTCGCAACCCCTTTGGGGGTCGAACAACCCTTTCACGGGGTAGCCTAAGACCATCGGAAAACATATTTTTGATGGTCTTAGGAACCAAGCCATAATTTTATGGTTGGGGGTCACCACAACATGAGGAACTGTATTAAAGGGTCGTGGCATTAGGAAGGTTGAGAACCACTGCCTTATTTAGTGATGGAAGCTTTGGTCCCCACTGAACCACTGTCCATGGTCTTTTGCTTCCCTAGCAACTTAAAGATGCATGGACTTCTACTTCCAGCACTGGAGTTGAATTTGTAGATAACTAGGGAATTATTGGAATTGAAGTCCACGTATTGCAGAGGTGGGGAAAAAGTAGGAATACTACATTTGAAGCCCATGTCCAGGATCCGTCTGTGCGTGGTGGCTCTTGATGCACTGATTCCAGCCTCAGTCCACTCCTTGTGAAAGTCCCCAACACTTTTGAATGGCCTTTTCCTGACAATCCTCTCCAGGCTGCGGTCATCCCTGCTGCTTGTGCACCTTTTTCTTCCACACTTTTCCCTTCCACACAACTTTCTGTTAATGTGCTTTGATACAGCACTTTGGGAACATACAACTTCTTTTGCAATTACCTTTTGAGGCTTTCCTTCCTTATAGACGGTGTCAATGATGGTTTTCTGCACAACTGTCAGGTCAGCAGTCTTTCCCATGATTGTGATTCCTACTGAACCAGACTGAGAGACCATTTAAAGGCTCAGGAAGCCTTTGCAGGTGTTATGGCTTCATTAGCTGATTAGAGTGGGACACTTTGAGCCTAGGATATTGAACCTTTTCACAATATTGTTATTTTCTGAGATTGTGGATTTGGGGTTTTCATGAGCTGTAAACCATAAGCATCTCAATTATGACAAACCACGGCTTGAACTATCTTGCTCTGCATGTAATGAGTCTATCTCATATATTAGTTTCACCTTTTAAGTTGCATTACTGAAATAAATGAACTTTTGCAGGATATTCTAATTTTTCGAGTTTCACCTGTATTAACTATCTCCGACCATCTTTGACTCTGCTTAAGGTTGTGCTACCACCTAGAGGCCAATAAATTCTAACTGTGCTCGTTGCAGCGCATCTGCCACGGGGGTCAATTTGCCAGCAAATTTTAGGACTGGAGATTCCGACAGGCCATCTTGTAACTCTTCTCAAAGAATCAGCGCTCGTGACGCTTACTGCGGTCTTCGCAAAAGTTGACCGGGGAAGCAGGCAACAACGCTGGGGGAAAAAATCCGACCTGTCGGCTCGGTCCCAGGCCAGCCAAGACGCCACGGCTGCTAACTCGTTTTCCTGATCCCGTCGTTCCGCTCCATTTGGCTCGAGGTATCCCAACACGGTCCATTCCAAGCAGCTACTGAGCGTCGGTGTGAGCCATTCTACATTCCTCAGCGCCGGCAGACAGGCGTCAAGATGAAGGCGAAAGCCTGCGGATCCTCTCGCGGGAGAGGCTCGCCCCCTCGCGGATGCTGAAGGCCAAGCGAGGCGCAGAAGACCCTCCCGCTCGCCCCCGGGCTCCAACCTTGCATGCTCTCTCTCTCTCTCCCTCCCCCAGCTTCGCCTTCCTTAATCTCTTGTCCCCAAGCGGCACAGAGAGAAAGGAGGGGTCAAGCGGTCGAAGAAGCGCTTGGCCGCCAAGGCTTCCTGGGTTTTCAGAGATTAGCTTCTCCCGGCCATCCACTTACAGCCCTCGCCGACCACCATGTTAACGGTGGACATTCTTTTCAGGCATTCACGAGCCTATGAGAAGGAGTCGGACCCGCCTCTTGCTTGCTTCCCCTGTTAATCCCGATGCTCTACTCTAAACGGAATAGCTAGGTTATTAATTTATCTTCGCTTTGGAGAGCTGCGGGATGGAAAGGCCTTTTTTATCCGGTCTTTTTTTTCTTAGTGGAAAAGAACGCACCCTGATATTTTCCGCAGGGATTACATTGGATTTTCGAGGTTATCTCCCCTCTAAAAACAAAACGGATTTCTTTTCTCCAGTGCAATCTGCCCCCCTCCGGAATTTATTACACAACTAACCTCATTGTGTGCAGAGGGAGGAAAATAATGATTAGGGGCTGTCTACTGGCTCCCTGATTTGAAGTAGCAGGTGGGAGAGGATTGCAAAATTTTACAAGGGAAAATGAATAAATATTCTTTTCGTTGTTGAAATAACCTGTAAAAATACACATTTGAGGAATGAGTTATGCTCCCTTGAGGGGGAAATACTCATCTGAGAGTCTGCCAGTCAAAAGGATCTGATGCTTTAGGTTATTTGGTCCTAAAAGTCTTAAGTTTCAGAAGGCTACACAAAGCATTTCTTTAAATATTGAGCCACAGTCTATGTTTCTATTACCCACAAATATTTTGATTTAATCATACAGTATTATTTATTCACAAACACTCTGTACTTTGAAATAAACTAGATCACCAGAGTTGACATTTTAAAGCTTTATTTTCTTAAAAATATTCAGAACTAGTCTTTGTCCCAAATGAGGAATTTGGTGGTTTTGTAGGCCAATTGCATGGCAGATCAATCATTTCAGACAGATTGTAACACCCTATTTGCATATCAGTTTATTTTTTTTCAGCCACATTTCACATTACTCAATATTAGTAAGTATATTGGGAGTCAGTGCTAATATATTTTAAAAACAAAAGCACCCTGTAAGCATATCTTATAAAGTACATTGCATGAGAAGTGAATTATGAACATAGCTTCCATCCAGACATTTCTGCATTTAATGTTTTAACCTATCTTTAAAAAAAGGAAATTTAGTGTAATTACGTCAGTTAGCACTTGACATAAATTATTTGTCGTTGAGAATAGGTACTAAGTTATAGGGGATGCTGAGGGCATTCTGGAGATCAAATTGTAAGAGTCATTAATTGCTGTCTATTCTTGAGTCAAAGTTCATGGAAACTATGCAGTGGAAAAGACTCGGTACTAAATTTGATTAATGGTTAAATATGTTAGCTCCAAGACTAAGAGGAAGACTCAGAGGAAACATACTGTTCTTATGGATGGTGCACTGATTTTAATAGTATATAGTATAACAGAAAGGTGAACTGATATTGTTTCCAACAGTTACAGCAGACAGACATTGGTTTAGCAATACATGAAACAACAGGAAATGTGTATGAATTGTTAAATGTAAACTCAAAGAACTGTATGGATATTGTCATTTTAATGTAACTTTCAAAAACCAGGATGTTAACTGTGATAGAGTTGTGGGTTTGTTATAATCTGTAGATCAATATAATTGCTTAAAAATATAAACAGAATAACAAATGGACCTACAAACAGCAATTATTTTACTGTAAACTGTACTTTAGGGTCATGTTAATAAAAAAAAATGTCAGTGGAAGGCCAGAGCTTAATGTACTGCTTCTCAAATTCCCTGTAATTCTGGACCACAAATAAACAAATGCCTCTTTTAATTTTCAAGAGCATGGAAGGGGTAAAATAATGACTACAGTCACATGCATTCCTTTCTACACTCTTCATTTAAAAAAAAACAATCTTATTAAATTTTGTACCAAAAATTAAAATTAAATATTTATTATCCAATTATGTAATTAAGGTCATAATAACAATCACTTTTATCAGAAAACTGTTCATAAATGATACCGTGCATTAGAAATCTTTTTGAAAAATGAGGGGCTGGAGGGTGAGCAAATGGAATCGCCTTTTAAAATACTCATCATGCTTTTCTATTTATGATTTGCTGTTTGGGTTATTTGTACAAGAACACTGTTTAACTCAGCTTAGTATATGGACTCGCAGTCTATAATGGCATTTGAGATCCGCTTGTGTCAATTTCCTGTATATCAGTACTCATGTTGTTACTTGCTTAACTGTAACATAATTTCATAAATCATCTGACTGACAATAAAGGTAGGAAGATGGAAGCTGAGATAGCAAATGAGTTTTGGCTGGTTGACAGGTTTGTGAACATGCCAAGGCTTCAATGAATCAGTTGATAGATCTACACAAATATCTGATTTTCTCAGATTCAAAAGACTGACTTAGAGCAGTGATGGCGATCCTTTTAGATACCGAGTACCCAAACCACAACCCAAAACGCACTTATCGCAAAGTGCCAACACAGCAATTTAACCTGAGTACTGAGGTTTTATTACTTAAAATAATGATAAACAAGGCAGCTAATTGTTCTAAGAAAAATGCACTAAATGCACTTTTATGCCCCTTCATTTTTTCCTGCTTTTGAAATAGTATGTTTTGCAACAACAAAAAAAGAAAAACTTATAATTTCTTGGTTTTTCTCTTTATTTTCTTATCCCAATTTTCTCTGTATATTTTTACTTTTTGTTAAAATAAAATAGTTTTAATTTCTATTATTGAAAGAGATGTCACTTTCCTCGTAACTAAATACTCATCAATTATTTATCTGGAAGAAAACTGTAACACCATAAAATGTCCTGTCGGGATAGAAGAAGGGACAGTCTGAGCCTACATACCTTTGGTTCCAAGCTAAAAAATCCAATTATCTTTGGACAGGAAATTCAAAACAAGAAAGCAGGGAGGACAAAGCTATTATTACATGGCCTGTATCTTGCAGGAAAAGATAAGGTTAAGGATGCTTTGAATCCATTGTTTGGGGACCAGGTAGGGTTTTTTTTGTACTGCTTCTTTGTCTGATGAGTGACTCCATTAAAGAAATATGCTTATTCCCCCCTGCCCAAGTACCTTTCTTCCAAGGACTCTGCAAATACTAGGCTAAAAATAGTGGTGGGATTCAATTTTTTTTACTACCGGTTCTGTGGGCGTGGCTTGGTGAGTGTGGCAGGGGAAGGATCCTGTAAAATCTCCAGTCAGAGGTGGGATTTGCTGGTTCTCCGAACTACTCAAAATTTCTGCTACCGGTTCTCCAGAACTGGTCAGAACCTGCTTAATGCCACCTCTGGCTAAAAAGTACATCATGGGTAGTTATCAATTTATATTCTTTGCTTCTCCACCCTACACTTGGCCGCCACCACCACTGTGGCTGCTGCTTGTTTAGCAGAGGTGGCCTTGGCTGTAGCGGGTGGCTTGTTTTTTTGTCCACTGTAATCCGTCAGGGAAAGAAGGATGGAGGAAAGGCCATGTATGGCTGGGCACACTTGGCAGCAGTATGAGGAGCATGATAGGCTGTTTTATTTGCTGCCAGTGGAGCCACCGATCAACTGACTGACCCGATTGAAGCTGAACCCAATGTGGGGGTTAGTTTGGCCAGGCAAATTATCCTACCCACGCTATCAAAGTGGATCCTGGGCACTGTGTTGCAATGTAGAAATGGGAAATGGAGTAGCTAGCATGAGGCAAGGAGGAGCAGGGAGAAGCGAGGACCACTCTGTTGCCCATTTCGCCATTGCAGTGCCATGCCACGGAGCTTTCCCCACCAACACCACCAAGATGCCCTCGCTTCCCCCAAGCACTTTTATGGTCTACTTGATTTCCAGATCCATCACATTTCTGTCTTGCATTTCTCGCCATCGTGTGCAGGGAAAGAGAAGTTTGTAGGACTAAAAAAAAAAATCACTCAATCAATTCCAACTTTTTTTTCGTGACAAGTTGGAATTGATAGAAAACTCTTTTTTTAGTCCCACAAACTCCCCACCCCCACTGCAAACGGTCAGGAAAGGTGACATAGAAACACAATGGAGCAGGGCTGGGGCAACAGTGCGGGTGCCCACAGAGAGGGCTCTGAGTGCCACCTCTGGCACGCGTACCATGGGTTCACCACCACTGACTTAAAGCAAGGAGTGCTGGAAAACTCTGCAATTGAAGAATGAATGGAATGTCATAAGCCATAGGCTCTGCCTTGTGCCTCATAAAAATTGCTAGAGTAGATGGGACTATATCGTGTATGTGACCTCTCCAACTATGAATTCTGAACTTTTCTGGCAGTTCATATGGAATCTGAAAAAAATATGTTATTTAAAGGACAAAAGTGATCATTTTTGGAAACAAAATATTTCTGTTTTGGAAACAAAATAGAATAAATATCATGTTAAATAATATGATCTATTGTCTTAAAAATATAGGAGAAAAGTGATTTTTGGTAACAAAACAGAACAACTATTATGCTATGTAATGGATCTATTGTCTGTCAAAGATGGTTTATTTTAGGATAAAAAATATATCTTGTCTTGGTGAGATGAAAAACAGCTGAATTTCCAGGAGTTACAGCAGCAACAATGCATGTGAATAAATGTTTAAAAAGTAAGTGATGGGCCAAAATACTTTTTTCCTGATTTAACCATATAATAGCAATTTCGCTGGAAGATCTGATGGACATTTCTAGTTACTTATGTCAGGAGAAAATTAGTAATGACCAGAAACTGGGCTGAAACATTGTAGGGAATAGATGTCAGAAATAAACTAGTCCAGAAGGACAGAACATTAGCTGAGGTTTATTGTCAGCTGGTTGTAACCATTTCATTCCTCAGTATTTTATGTTCAGTTTTGTCTATTGGCAGTGGTATAGAACTGCTACTCACCAAACCAAGCCTGATCATTTCACTCTCCAAATAAATCTAATAGTGTATGTTCTGCAGTTTTATCACAGACAGAATTGAGTGTCCAGAGAACTATACCTTTTATTATTTCAAAAGAAATATCCCTAAAATTCCCCAAACCTCAAAAGTTGTCAATGGAAAAATGGTCTCTAGTACCCTCAAGATACCCTCAAGAAAAAGTGTGGAAATCCTTGATTTGGTCCAATATACTACTATATATTAAAAAGGTAAACATCTGCTTTGTACTAAGTTCAGTTCTTCATGACTTCATGGATATATTCATCTAGTTATCTTGGCAATGGGATTTTATTAATTTTATTAATTCCTTCCCAATATAACTCATAACCGTGGAATTTTTTAGATTTCTTATCCAAGTACTCCTGCTTTGTTTTTTCACATTATTAAGTTGATTAGATGATTAGTTGCTCCTAAAACGAATAAGTAAATTGCAATTCCTCAAAAGATGAAAACATACATGATTAACAAAACATTTCCAATCAGAGAACAGTTTTCTTCAAGATATTTTACTAATTATGGAAAGAACCCCACTTTCTTAAAAACAACCTACTAAGCCTCTGAGCTCAAAAAACACTTCCCCAAGCTATTGTAGAATTATATTTTGCCCCCAAAATTGAGCTCAAACCTTAAGCCATGCCGTGAACAGAGAACTATTTGTCCACAGGAGCTTTTCTCTAGATTATTTGAATAGATTTATCACCCTGAACTAAGCCCAGGCCATCTGTTATGTCCTCTAATTACAGATGCAGAAAGAGGTAATTCACAACAGCGTCATAAAAAAGTAAAATATAAATGATTTAAGGGTAGGCTTATGCCATGTTTCATGTACTAATCAGAGCTAAATGACTCACTTCTATGACAGCTTGACTTCCTTGTTAAAAGATCCAGTTTCTTGCAGACAACAAATTGACCTGGAATATTTCCCATACTCTGCTTTCATGTCATACATGGTAATTGTAGTCTGAAGTTCTACATATTTTCTAATGTTATTCCTAATTTATTAGTAAAGTTCAAAGTCTTGCAACGTTTTCCTCCTTTGGGCATTCTTTAAAAAACTATCTACAAAAGGAAGGGCAATATTAATGGGTGAAGCCTTGCAAATTTTTTGAAGTAACAATTTTTTTTATTTTATTAAATTAAATAAAATTCCTGGTATTTAGTAATAGCTATATGGCATGACTTGATTCAGGTTCATATGAAATTCATAACCCCATTGCCCTTCTTCCCCTGAAATTCTTTATTTAAAACATTGATAAATATAAAGAGCAGTTTTAGAGAATATACATTTCATGCTGTATTCAAATATGTTAGATCTTCCTATCATATACATTGTTTCTTTTGCATTTCTATGGTGTTATCAAAGAATGTATATTAAATGCTAAACAGTCAGAACCAAGTAAGGCAATCTGCTGTCCAAAGGAAACTCCAATACTTGGAAGGTAAGTATTGATAGAGTATCTCTGGCAAGTTTCCAACAGGATTGTCTCCTGACATCATGGTTAATTGATGAAAAATGGTGGAAATTGAAGATGCCCCAGCTTAAGGAAAATCTAGGCATTGTCAGGCGCATGAAATCAGGAGCCATGATACCTATATACAAGAATCTGTTCAACTGACAAACTGCACCAGATAAGAATTAATGGACTTCAAGAGAGGGGATTGGACTTAGTAACTCTTTTCTGGCGTTTGTGTTTGATCCTGCCCTCGGACTCAGCCTGGTTATCTCCTACAGGAATCTCTTTAATCTCTTTTAAGATTAGATTTGGCAATTCCTTTCAGAAAACTTCCAAAGTCTAAATCTAAATTATTTTCAATTAAGTCTATTTCATTTGAAGTGGCTTTGGATGATCAAGCATAAGGGAAGACTGGACCTAAGTTAACATATGAGTATGTGCATTTATGGCCACTTTTCTGTTGATTCTGGGTTTCAACTAATGGCCCACTGGTATAAAAAAAAAGTTTGAGGAAATCAAAATAGTGTAGAGATGATGAATTCTTGCAGTAATTTTAACTGATAAATTATCTACACACGTAGAGAACGTCTACCTGAATTTTTCACTCCACTCCAGAATTCACTCTATATATTTAATCTTATACTATTGTTTTTTTATTTTATTTTAAGAGATAAGAGCTCAAGATGGAGTAGTGATTAAATGAATATTTTCTCTTTGTTCCCAGAGTTTTGAGCCCGCAGAATTGATAATAATCAAAGCTCTACTTTTGGGGAAAAACATCTGGGATTACGTAGAAATGCCATCTTAAGCAGTAAAAAAACAATGTTTAATTACCCTCAATATTAAAATTATAAATATTTTAGAACGTGCACAGAGACTATAAAGAACAAGTCTTGGAAATTTAATTTTGAACACACTTTAGAATACAGGTAGTCCTCAACTTACGACCACAAATGAGCCCAGAATTTATGTTGCTAAGTCAGAAATTTGTTAAGGGAGTTTTGCCCTGTTTTACAACTTTTCTTGCCACATTTGTTAAGTGAATTACTGCAGTTATTAAATTAGTAACTCAATTGTTAAATGAACCTGGTTTCCCCTTTGACTTTGCTTGTCCGAAGGTCAAAAAAGGAGATCACATTACTCCGGGACACTGCAACCATCATAAATGTGAATCAGTTGTCAAGCATTTGAATGTAAATCATGTGTCTATAGAGATGCTGCAATGGTCATAAGTGAAAAATGGTCATAAGTCACTTTTTTCAGTGCCGTTGTAACTTTGAACGGTCACTAAATGAACTATTGTAAGTTGAGGACTACCTGTATTGCATATAGTGCTTTACGGGCTGATAGAACGGTTTGAGAAAATTCTGTAGAGAGAGTACCATCAGAACTGTGCAAAGCATCCAAAAGAAGTACTTTGCAATGGAAAGATAGGTAAGTAAAGCATCCTATTTGAACCATTAAAGCAACTGTTGTTATGCAGGCTTACTACGTAGCTGTTTTAGACACTGCTTCTAATTGCCTCTGCAGGTTTTGACTCATCTTACTTTAACACTATGAAAAGAAGGTGCTTCATTTGCAGTCTTACAGGTTTTAAAGCACTTCTTTGAATTTTTGTATATTCCTAATTATTCTGTCCTGTCTCATGCACAGAGGTGGATTTGTGGCTGTGCAGATGCAGATAGATAATTCCACAAAACATCCATAACAAAGTATATTTATTGGTACATCAGGTATCTTCATAACTCACATTTGTGATGAAGCTCTTCTATAATGACCAATCCTTTGTATATCAGGATTGCAGGTAAAAGATGGTTATTTTCCTAACCCATCTCGTAGCGATAAGCTGTTATCAGTCCATGAGTCCAGGTAAGAATGGAGGAAACCTCCCTCAACCCCTCGAGGGTCAATTTAGTGACCAATCAGGATTACAGATGTAGCCACGTGATACGAACTACATTTCCCAAGATACCTTTAACTACATTTACCATGATGCATTCCTTTAAGGGGACAGCTCACAATTCCTAAATAACTATCCCATAGACTGGCTGGGACAGCACACTAATAAACATGCTTATGGTCATGGTTACTCATATCTACAAAGTGAATATTGAGGCCCAAGGTACATAATTTGGAGAAGTATCAGGGTGACATTAACCTTCCCCTCTCCAAAGCAGGTTGATTATTATGTCCAGCAACTTCCAAAAGATATTACAGCTATTCCTCAATTTACAACAGTTCATTTAGTTACAAAGTTACAACAACCCTGAAAGTTACAACAACCCTGAAAAAAGTGACTTATGACCATTTCACATAACAACATGATAAAAATTCAGATGCTTGGGAACTGACTCATATTTATGTGTCCTGGGGTCATATGATTGCCTTTTGTGACCTTCTGACAAGCAAATGGGGAAAGCACATTCAGTTAACAACTGTATTACTAAATTAGCAACTCCAGTGATTCACTTAACAACTGTAGCAAGAAAGGTCATAACATGGGGCAAAACTCACTTAACAAAT
Organism: Pseudonaja textilis; assembly: GCF_049901715.1. Classification (NCBI taxonomy): domain Eukaryota; kingdom Metazoa; phylum Chordata; class Lepidosauria; order Squamata; family Elapidae; genus Pseudonaja; species Pseudonaja textilis. The sequence goes on along the minus strand of NC_142008.1, from coordinate 26,669,714 downwards.
GCCTCATTAGCAACAGAAATTTTGAGCTCAATTGTGGTCGTACTACCTGTACTAAATTGTAACAGTGAAAATAATCAGAATATCACAAGAGAATGAATATCATCTATGCTGAATTTTAGTTAAATATAAAATGAATCAAATCCTGGTTTCAATCAATACTTCTTGGAGGGTTTCTCCCTAAAACTATCAGCGTGAATTGTACATCCCTGGTTTAGAAGATTCCATTACAGAAGTCAAGCTGAGTGAGAACAGAAAATGTTTCCAAGTATGGAGACCGGCTAGAGAGAATACCAAGGCATATCAAGTGAACTTACTGAAATTTGAAATTTTAATTCAGTTTTAGTAGATTTATAATGTATATTTTTCAAACCTTAAACAATCTCCATCAGGAGTGTCAAACTCTATTTCAATGAGGGATGCATCAGGGTTGTGTTTGACCTCGTGGGGGCAGCTTGGGCATGGGCAGCTTGATGTTACTCATGTTGGGGGTGCCTTTGGAGGCCCGAGCAGTCTGCCAGAGAAAACAGGTTCCCGATCTCCATTTTCGGCTGTAATAGCCTCCTGCAAACCTCTGCCAGCAAAAATGGAGATCAGCCCTCCTGAACTCCATTTTTTCTGGCAGAGGCACCATGGACAAGTCCCTTGCTGTTTCCAGGGTAGCCTTGTGGGCCAGATCTAAGCACCCTGCAGGCCGGATCTGGCCTGCAGGCTTTGAGTTTGACACCCCTGATTTACATGATAGCAGCCAAACTTTGCTGATAGGTAACTCAATTCCTTACAAATCTTCATCTAGCCTGATAAGGCCACTAATTACTTGATATTAATTATAGCACTGCATTTCTGCCTTAATAGAAGTGTATTAATGGAGCACACAACACACTTAATAACTATTTTCCAGGATAATGTAGACTGCATCACAAGATTGAAATCCCATAGGCCAGCATGGAAAATCACTATTAACAACCATTTTAACCTCGAGAATGCCTGGAGAGAGAGATGATCCAAGGTAATTTCTTGTGGCTTGACCATTAGTGATCCCTCTTACCAAACTACCTGGTTTTAATGTGCCTTGCTCTATCTGGATGGAATTGAACAGAATTATATGTGACACTGGAAGAAGTACATCAGAGGGTATGGAAAGATTTCCTTTGTTACAGTTGTGGTGCTGATATGCAAACTATTAAACATATTGTGCGAGATTGCCCACAACATGCATTCTCTGATTCCCTAGAACAGGGGTGTTAAATTCAAGGCCTGTGCGTTGGAGGGGTGTTAAATTCAAGGCCTGTGCGTTGGAGGGGTGTTAAGGCCTGTGCTCTGGCCTACAATGTGGTTGGATCTGGCCGGCAGGGCCCTCTTGGTCTACTCAGTGGAAAGAGGAAAGGTCAGACCAGCATGGCTTTGGCCCGATCTACCAATGCAAAGAGGAAACATGTCAGCAGTTTGGGGAGTGGCATCAAGCTAGCCACACCCACCCAGTCAGCCACACCCACCCAGTCAGCCCCCCCACCCGAGGTCAACCACAGCCCTGATGAGGCTCTCAGTAAAATTGAGTTTGACCTCCTGCCCTAGAAGATCTGCATGAAGCAACATTAGTGTGATCTCCTAAATAGTGGAATTGGATATCCAGTGATGAGGCCACTGCCCTATCCCCTGTAAAAGTTTTATATATAATTACGTGGATTGTCTGTATATGTTTATTTTTCTTTTGTCATGTTCTTATGCAAAACAAATAAACTTATGTTTTTAGCGATATTGGATTTCATCTCCTTCATAATTATATTGCCCATCAGATGGAAGATTACGAGAAAGTATAATATGCAATCATATTAAAATGTAATCCGGATTCCTGGATATCAAAAGCTATCATTGGACAGTATCTGGGTGTGATAAGCAAGTGCCTTGCACCATAGCCAACATTTTCTACTACATTTGGGTATTTTTATACTATATAATCTTTATATCTGTTAAAAACATAATGTATACATTATAATAATATTGTAAATTATGTGCAAAATGCACAAATACAAATAAGTGCACAGGTCCATTTCTCAATCCTCTGATGCCTTAAACAAGTTTCTGGAAGGTTAGTAGTAAGGGTGTTCAGCTAACTTTCCAAACTAAGGGACATGCAACTGAACATTATTGGTGATCTCCACATCTTCACCCAAGAGGACCTGAGATTCATTATACAGTTTTGATATGGTGATCCTACCAAATGGATCAATGTGATCATTTCTTTTAAAAATGTAAAACACAAATATAATCAACTTTGTCTCTCTCAGAACCTTTCTCCAACTCCCAACTTCTGGGAATAGATTCCCAACTTGGACAATAAGCCTTATATGTAGGATTTTAATAAAGCAAACTGAAATGCTAATAAGCTAATAAATACATACACAGAGAAAGTTAAGAATATATAATCAAATCCGTCGATAACGATCTGCCTCTGGACTTTCTTCTTTCATGAGACAGCCTGGCTCATACATAAGATCCACAATAAATACTTGAGGGGGAAGCAGAAGTCCAGGTATTCCCAAAGGAGAATCATCAACCAATTTTACCTCATTCCACCCTCTATTATATTCACCACGGTAAAGGCTGCAATTAATAGCAATTCTGTCTGCCAGAACCTATGGAAAGAAAGAATAAGGCTATGCGTTAGTTTTGTTGTATTTGTGGATTGCCATTCTGGTAGAGTTGCAAGGTACAGGGTGGAAAAATTTGAAGGACCACTGCAGCCTTAAATTTCTCATTACAGTCAAAGAGACACATCATTGATAATAATGCTTTATAATTTGGTATGCTAATGGTTAAAAGTAAAAAAAAGAACAAGTCAATTGAATACTATTTAATGAAGAAATATTGGGGTCAGTAAGGAGCCAAATAGCAGTTGGTTTCACTCAATCCACAGAGGGGACACATTCTCATCCCTCCTGAGAATTCATTGGAAGAATGACTGCAGATGGAAAGATTATTGAGTTATTATCCCTGCCAAACACAATTGACTTGTTTTTGACATATCATTTTTCAAATTATACTCCTCATTATATCATACAGTGAAAATCACTTGGATTCTTAGTCAACAATTTGGAATCAACTGCATACAAAGTACATATATATTTTAATCCCCAAAAACTTCTAATAATGGTAACTATTTTTTTATACATTCAACCCATAAATACAAGGATTAACTTAAAAGCAATGCTTCTATATTACAACTTGCCAAAAGATAACAATACTGATGCATAGAAATTCTGACAGCTGTTCTTTTACTTCAGCAGGAAATTGCTGTAAGAAAACTTTGTTTTGCTATTGCCTACTATTTTTCAGAATTCTGATAGCATTTATTACTTCCTTTTCATCAAACATGTATAGCATTTATTCAGTGCCATTTGTTGACATTGAGATATCTTTATCAATTTACTATATCAAGCTTTACTGCATAGATTTGGTCAGTACTGTTATTTCCATATTACAGAAAACAAAATGAGATTAAGAACATATGTCTTGCCATAATTTTTTTCTGATGTAAAATGTGCTTTTGGTTTGAGTCATAGCAATGCATGCCTTTTTATACATAGGGCTTTTTCAGTGTTGCATTGTACTTGCTTTGCCTAAATGTCCATTAAATATTTTAAATGGAATTTATAAAGCAGTGTACAATACAAAAATGCATATCTATTGATTGGAAATCAACACCAAGTCTGATCAAAAATATTGCATACATAGAAAAAAAATGAATACTACAATTTGAATACTATAATACTTACACTGAACTTGATAGAACAGTACCATATATTGCATACTCATTAAAACTAAAAGTATGCAACTTAGAGCAGCACATTTGATTTGCTATACAGTTAACTTGTTTTACCTTGAAAAGTAAAGCTCTGTGGTAGAAGGTCCCTTTGCCAATCTTCCCAATTGGTATCACATTACATTTAAGCTCATATTCAATTTCACTTATATGAAGCTCCCAGCTGAATTCATGTAGATTATTTCTTTCAATGGGACCACCCAACCTATCTGCAACAAACCTGTTTTCAAATCAAACAAGGTAAATTAAATCTACTTTCTTTTCATACTAGTAAACTTGTCTAAGAAATTATTCTGCCTCTTGACAACTATTTGCATAGAGTTTATGGTGAATCATTTCATGGCTCATAATTTATTTGTGTGCCACTGATAACAATTATTTGGTGGCAAATAATTATATGGATAGAATTACATGGATAGAATTACCTGATCTAGCAAGACAATTTGATGTTCTAAAGCATGAGTATCCAACCTTTTGGCTTGCCTAGGCTGCACTGAGTGAAAAGGATTGTCTTGGGCTGCATACAAAATATATAATAAATGCTTATAAATCACATAATGATATTAAATGTTTATAGTCTTGTGGGGCCACATTACTAGCTGTTTAGGATCATACACACCTTGTGGGCCAGAGGTTGGACATGCCTATTCTAAAAGATTCCATTCTTTGGATATGTGAGAGTGGGTTGTGGTTTCCACAACTTTGGAACAATACTCTTATTATTTGTCTGTTCAGATTGTAATAAGGTGAAAGGATAAGATTAATAATTAATGGAAGGCATGAGACTTTAATTGTTTGCAGGTTATCTAAGCATGTTTTTGTGTTCTACTCTGTGACATATATGTTTTTAGGATTTATTTCTAAGGAGCTAAGCAGGTCTTGAGATATTTTCATTTAATATTACATTTTTATTCGTCTTGAAGACGTCAAATTGGTAATGTAACGTAATAAGCATCCTTTCTTATTTTAAATCTAACAATCATATGAAGTTGAATAGGATTGAAAGAATGATTTGCTTAAAGCCATTCACTAATTTTAATGACTAAATTAGGATTAAAAAAATTCCAGGACTATTAATCTTCAGCTTCCAAGAATACTGTAGATTCCAGATATTGTTGCAATTCACAACTTCCATCATCTCCATCTAGCATGATTAAGGATTAGGGGCATTAGGAATTAAATGCTACCATTTAGCAGCCTACAGATGGGAAGCATCTCTTAAACTTGCTACTATGCTTCACTGGGTCTCAGTCCTCTTTGGCTAATTCTCACCTTTCTCATCTTGGTTGCCTAAGAAGAAAAGCATGCATTTTAAACATGTATTTCTTTGTTTCAGCAATGCTAATTTAACCACATAGAAGCAGTTCCCATGCTATTCTGGATTCTGAAGACACAACGGTAATAGTCTGTCTGGCAAATACTGTGGTTCTCCAAAAATAAGATTGGGTCTTTTTTTCTTTGGGGCCCCAAAATAACCACTAGGCCTTATTTTGGGTGATGTCTTATTTTTTCCATGTGTAAGGAGGCCCACTTCTTCTCCTTGCTTGTGGTGGGGCAAGAAGCCACGCAATGAGCCAGTAGATGTGGAGCTGTCCCACACACACTGCACTGGCTTACTTCAGGGCCTCCACAACCAGACCATCCATGCCTTGACACCTGTCTCATCTCACGGCTGCGGCACACCACTAGGCCTGCTCCGTTATGGCCACAAGCAAGCAGAAGAAATGGGCTGGTGGCCATGTGGGCTCCTGATGCACATGGCTGTTGGTGCTGCCACCACGAGGCAGCTGTTGAGGCATGAATGGCCTGGCTGTGGGGGCCCTGGGATAAGCTGTTGCAGGGCAGCTCCACCACCACCCTGCCTCGCCTCTTGACCACAGCATTGCTAGCAACCAGACGGAATAGGCAGGCAGTCAGCTGCACAGGCTTTTAAGTAGAGCTTATTTGGGGGGTAGATCTTATATTAGGCGCATGCATAAAATATGCTAACTCTTATTTTTTGGATAGATCTTATTTTTTAGGAAACAGGGTAAAAGTACATTACATTTATTATATCCTGTTGTTGTAAGGTGTATGCTGAAGATTTGATGATAGATGAAAATATTGTCTGTGATAGATCATGCAAACCAAGCAATACAGGTTATTTTTGAAAATATTCCTATTTTTAATATCTAAAGATTCATAAATTATTAGGTTGGTTGCCAAGTAGCACACTTTGTTCAAATATTCCTTATTGAGCCACCTATGAGAAAAAGGCTGTTTAAATGCTCTTTTTGTCCTAAATTTATTCAATCATGATTTGTATAGTTTGCTGCAGTCAAGTGAGACATGCAGCTTTCGGTTCAGAGTGGACAGCAGAAACTGATTAGAGTTGTCAAACTGGTATTCCAAGAAGAATTGTCAACGGGCATCTTTAATAATTAGCAAGCCTAGTTTTGCATAGCAACACAAGTAAATACCTGACAGGAGCAGAATGAAGTTTAGCCTGACCATTATTTTTACCTGTCTCCTGTGTGTGAAGTGCTTGTAAAAAAGGAGCAGGACTTCAACTGCATGGTCATGATTGAAGACTGCCTAGCTTTTAAGAACGTCTTTGCCCAATAAGCATTGCCTACTTACTGCTTCAACATACTATGCTAAATTTGGAATGGTCCTTGAGTTGATGGAAATATCACACTTTGGGTCTAATATTCCAATGGAAGCTTTGTGAAGAAAAGAACACAACACTGAGGAGAAGTGGCCAAACTTTAGTCAATGATTCTTGGATGCTTGCTTTGCAAGAAAGAGGAACAGTGAACAATATAAAGATAGAGATTTTGATACTTTTTGGGGTTGAGAGGCAGGAAATCTAAGTAAGTTAATTTATGGACACATTTTGAGCAAGTGAGACAGAAAACAAAACACATTTTTCAATTGCAAAGCTGCTAAGAATTCTATTGCTGAGAGGATGGAATGTTGAGATCATCAAATGTGCACACTTGATTATAATGGAATATCAGTGTTTTCTTACCTCTTGCTACCTAGATAAACTTTTTAGGCGAGAGAATTAAAGGCTATCTTGGCAGGACAAACATAATCGTGTTTGGATTATGCATTAGTCTGGGGCTGGTCTAATTTATGCATGCAATTGGGGGCAGAGATAGGAGAGGGAAATAGGGAAAAAGTTTGCACCAGGAGTAGTAGAACAAAGAGAAACTGAAAGAAGAAGCAAAGAAAAAGGTGGGATGAGATTTTGGAGAAGAGCTTGCAACTTTATTATTTTAATTCTTCAGTCATGATTCAATATAAACCCCCCTGAAACTCCTTAAACTGTTTTCTTTAAACTCCTTTTATATATGAGTAAGTCACTTTGAAAATCAATTTAAATAATGTTCTATCTCAACATGCTTCCATAACTCCAACAAACTTACCCAAAATTATCTCCCAAAAGATTATCAATCATACCATACTTGTGGAAAGTATGCAAAATATAATACAATGGAAACCAACAGACAGCCTAAATAAATTGTTTGAAATATTCCCTTTGTATTGCTAACACATGCATTTGATATACTCACTGTGCAAGAGCTACCACTTGCTCTTTGCTAGTTGGTAGTGGTAGAATTGTTCTAGAAACCTCAGTAATATAATCATACAAGATGGGGTCAAAAGGGGGGATCCATACAGCTTTTCCTGGAGTTTCAACTACTTTAGGTACAGATGGTTCCACCTCCTCATCTTTTGGTTTTTCTTCTTCTTTTTTCCCTTTCCCCTTCCTTTTGTAAAAAGGCAACACTGATTATTAGAAATATCTTTATTTCCAAAGCTTTTGTTTTAATCAGCATAGAAAGGACAGGGGCTCATTCAGAAAAAAACCATGAGATTCTTCTCCAAGGTACATAAAACAAGAAGTATTTTTGTCATGTTAGAATTTTCCAGCACTTTTCAATGATCTCTCTTCTTACTTCATGTTCAAACAAATATTTTGGGGTTTCTTCTTACACACTTTTTTCATAAAGAAGCAACCCTAAATTTTCAAAGCTTTTAGCTAATAGCCATAAAATATTTATATTTCCTAAAACCAACAGTGCAGGTGTCACTGACATGGGACAGGTCTTTTTCAATTAATTCCCAGATTATGATCCAGGAGTTTCTTTTGCTCCACATCTGGCCAGCTTTCAATGCATATATTAGAATATGCACATTTTGTGAGAAATTCAGGTTGAAAAATGCCACAGATAGCTTATAATACATAAAGAAAAATCATCTCAACTGGTAATGGTTTGTTTGGCTCTAGCAATCCTTAAGTGATTACCTCTATAAAGCTGTTATGGTAATGGTGGAACTGGAACCTGTATAAATCCAGTCATTTAAAGACAATAAAGCTAGTGAATAGAAAGAACTTTTTCTTTAAAAATCTAAAAAGACAGGAAAAAGCAAGCAAGCATGCACACAAAAAGGCAGCAAATAAAAATACAAATGCAACAATAAGAGAATCAATAAAGTCTATTCAAATCAAAGAAAAGAAAGTTGCTCTAAAATGATGAAAGCACGTGATCAATTTATATCTATGCCCATCCTAGATATGCAATACAGAAGAACCTTGGGGTCATGACTGTAATCCATTCCAGGACTTCAGTTGCAACCCAATTTGGTGACAGACAGAAGCAAGACTGAGTGCGCATGCACCTACCATTCAGCCCATGTGCAGAAGGGAAAATTGCCATGGCAGCGAAAATTGCCGCGGCTGTATTTGATCAGGACCTGTGGATCTGTTCACGATCAGTAGCAACAATTTTCTGAAATTTTTGGTTGTCACCCGATTTGATCATGAACAGAAATGTTTGTGACCTGGGGTTCCACTGTATAGTTCTGAACAAGGCTGAAAAAGTACTTCTTCCAATATATTATACCTGAGGCTCAAGATCATAATTCGCAACCTTATTCTGAAATAATGACTAATGCAATTCAGAAATAGAGCTTTTCAGCAATAACCTTTTAGCCACAAAACATCCTTCTAAAAAAGTTTGCCTAATTGTTATTCTATGATTTTCTCCAACAAATATGAATTTTTGAACATTAATTTAGACCCTTTAATTTTCTTCTGCTGCTAAACTATTCTGTGTTTTTAAACAGCATTAGCTCTGTAACATTTTAGTCAGTTCTGAAGTTTCAAATACCAGGTATTTTATTATGTTTTATTTGTGCTATTCTTAGTGTCACCCTGAGAGCTTTTACTTGCACAGCTACTAAAAAACTGCTGCAAATACAAGACCACCAATGTACTATACACTAAATGAAGTAGATTGGTATCATAAAAATGTGTTACAGTTACCTATTTAAAACATTTTGAAACAATAGCTGCACATATTTCTGTGTGTTTTGGAATTGCTAGATTTAACTGAATTGAATCATCAGAGATTGCCATGCAAAGTTGCCACGGTGTTGGTTTTATTTAGATGCCTTGCAGTAACTTTAAGATGCTAAACTTTTAAGCACTTAACAAAGGGTCTGAATTCTCAGCATAATTAGACCTGAAAAAAAGGAGTAATATAAGATAGATTTATATACTCTGAAGAAAAACCAGAGTTTAATAACATGAGGAAGATGGACCAAGATAAATGCTATTTTTTCCATGCTAGATTGTTTTGGTCACATATAATTTAATAAAATTGGATACTGAAAAAAAAAAAGCTCTGAGAATATTCAGAAGTGGAACATTTCAATTACATCCTGTGACATGATGAATGTACAGAGAAATCCACCAAGAAAAAAGTATTGGCTGAAGCTCAGTCTGCCTAACATGGATGGGCTGTTTGCTATAATTAATACTGTTCTCTAAGTTCATTTATCTATTTCAGTAGAAAAGGGCTTCATAATGATATGAGCAAGAAAAGGCAGAGTTGTGACAATCTACAAAAGATAACTGCCAGGCTACAAAGAGACTGTTTTGAATTGTATGTTATATGCAATACTATGCTTTCCAGACCTTACAGTTTACCTTAGTGCATTATCCATATCTTTGCAAGATTGCTACCATGGACTCAAAATTGTCAATTATTACATGTAGCCTATGCAATTGAAATAATATTCTACTGTATCAATATTTAGTGCTGCTCATTTATTCCCTCTCCCTCCCTCCCTCTCTCCCTCTCCTCTCTCTCTCTCTCTCTCTTTTTGCTTCCTTGAGTTTGTTTTTCAGAATGTAGGGCCTTGGGCCAAAATCTTTACCCTCAAGCTTGAAACAAGAGTACCAATACCTTGATCCTTTCTCTCTAGAGCTTCCTTTACTGATTGAAGAAGACCGTCCTGGAGATTCTGGTTTTTCATCCAATGAACTATCAAAATTACAAAATAATTGCCAATATCTCTTCATTTTTTAAGGCATACAAATTCTTAACAAATTGAGAGGAGAAGGGAACCATTATTAAGAATCCTTGGGGGCCTTCCAAGCGAAATCAATAGGCAAATAATTTTCTGTGGAAGTATCCTTTCCTTGCAATCCAATGGAATATAGTATTAAAAACGTATATTCCACATTAATTTAATTATTTTGCTCGCTTCCATGTTTTATAACTACTGGGCTAAGCAATTAAATTTAAAATTATTTAAATCAATTCAGTCATATTTGCAATCAGTAGGCACGTCAAAAATAGCTGCTTTTAAGGCACATTTCTATTTTTTTTTTATCAAGTAGCACCCTTATTATGGAAGCCAGTGGAGAATTCAACAGATGAAATTGAGCCATTTTGAATGAATCCAACAATTGTGGTTTAAACAGATGATTTATGGTTTAATGCCTTATGTGAAAGCAGCCAACTGTGATTTATTAAATAAACCATGGCTTCAATTCCCACCATTTTCAAAATTGGAATAAAACATTTTGCTTTTCAAGCATGGCTGATGGGGATGACACACATCACCTCCAAGGGATCCATGGTGCAACTATCCTTGAGAAAGGTGGATATAGCCCCACAATAGTGCTTTGACAGAACGCAAATTCTTCTCTCATTTGTGTGTGTATGTGGGGGGGGGGAGGGGACTTGGATCTTTCCTAATCAATATCCAGACAATCGTGCCACAGGAACTGCTGTGTATGAGATACAGAAAGATGCTTTCAAAGAAAAAATGCAGGGGCAAAATGGCAGGCTTCTGTTTTATCTGGGGTATACAGTAACAAATAGATACTACATGCTATTATTTGTGTCTACAAGAGCCCTGGTTTCTTTTTTCTTTTTTTTAGCAAAAGCATTAGCAAAGAGTATATCTTTAATTACACCAACTGTACCAAAATAAGTTAGTTGACTTTTGATCACATTACAATAAGTGTGAAGTTATTTTTTTGAATCCACTAAGGTAAATATCTATAAAGACGCACTGAATCTGATAGGGCATTTTCTTAGGGGGAAAATCTGCATAGGACTGTGAGTATAGAAATCTAGTTTGGATCCAATTCATTTAATCTTTTGGGCAATTATTAAAAAGCCTTCTACCATGCAATAACAAGCTAGCCTTAAAGAGGAAAAAAAAGCATCCATTCACTAGATATGCAGTAATAAAATATATGAGTATGTAAATTATTGAGTATGTATAGATAGATATACACATATATAATTTAACAATGGCAAATACATTTCATTCCATGTTTGAATCAGGAAATATGTGTGACTATTGATAATGTCTCATATACTGTATCTTTTTAGCATATTCATATTATTGTATATAAATCATGTTTTGTGTCTTAAATGATTATACAGTACGAAAAACACAAGGGCTATCTCAATTGTAGTTGAAACCAGAGTAGAGGGAGCTGCAGGTATCAAGTATCCATTAATGTTAATGCTGTGTAATATTGACCCTAGTTACTAAATAAAAAATACATATAACATAATGTGAATTGGTATATCCTAAGTATGTATGCATTGGTTACCACCAAGAAGGTTTCCTCCGCTTAGTACCATTTATGAATGAATGTATTTTCCAGCTTCTATATGTAAATAACAGTCTGAATAATTTTTTGAGTCTGGAAGATTTATTAATGTTATTAATGTTTTCAGTTATCTTCTGGACACAAAATACAATACAGTACAGGTACACTGAAAACTGCACTTATGACCATTTTTCAAATTTATGATTGAAGTATCCCCATGGTCACATGATCAAAATTTGGGTGGTTGGCAACCAGCATATATTGATGACGCTTGCAGTGTTTTGGCATCATCTAATCACCCTTTGCAACCTTCTGACAAATAAAATCAATGAGGAAGCCAGATTCACTTTTAAAAAGTGTTATACTTAACAACTGTAGCAAGAAAGATTGCAAAATGGGGCAAAACTTACTTAACTGTCTTGCTTAGCAATGGAAATTTTGGGTTCATTTTGGTTTTAAATCAAGGACTATCTAGATGTAGCTTTTACTAGAAATCGCTATCTTGCCAAATAACGTCAGAACAAATAGAAAATATTCCATAAACTTTTGTTTATCCATTACTTAAAGCCTCAATAGGAGTTTGATGCAGGAACTTAGTATCATAGTGGAATTTGACTTAACCAGTGTGACAAAATAGCTTATTCTGATGCCACTATGATGGATAGGGTGGATGAAATTACATAAAGTTAAATTGGTATCTAAAGGGTGCCATGAGATTTTAAAATTTGAGAAGAATCTGCATTTCACAGAAACTTGAATAGCTTTCTTATTTTAGATCATCATTCATTTCAAACTCTGATAAAGCAAGTGATTTGATTTTTTGAAAAAAAGAAATCTAATTTATACATTTTTAAACCTAAAATTCACCAAAGGAAAAAGAGCAATTATAAAAATGTAAATGCTTACTTAGTTCTGCTAGTTTTCCTGGTATTGCTGGCAGGCACCCCCATTCGAGAGGCTGAGGTCTCTTGTGGTTTTTCCTCGACTGATATGGAAATTGCTTGGTGTTCACTGAAACAGAAAGGGTGTTATATCAGTCATTTATTTTGCATATTGCTCAGAATAAAACATCTGGACATTTAATCCTTTTTCAGTGCTGCTGAATTTAGCCTAAGAAAATTGAAACAGGTTGTTTCTGTAGGTATTAAATATAGTACCTTAGTTATAGAAGTTGTGACTGAGCAATAAGTAACAATGAGATTTGAGTGGAAAATCTATATGAGATTAAGAAATAATTTGTTATTTTATGTACCTAGACACAATTTCTCCCTATGTATGTATATTTATGTGAGCTCAGTTTCCTCCTATCACTTCTATTTTTGTGTCTGTACTTAAATCCTATTTTTCTATGGATATTACTTTCTGCTGATATGGCTTCAACCTAATTTATGAAATTTGAGAAAATGAATATTTCCTAAAGCAGTCACATAAATGATTCTTTTTACACATTGGTATTGACTGAAACTAAAAGAGTAATTAATAAACTGTGTAGAGGGCTGGAAATGTGAATACTGAGGATTTAATGTACTCCAGTTTGTGTACTCTTTCCCTCTACCGCAAGAAAATATTGTTTTAAATAGTACTTAGACTTATATACCCCTTCCCAGTATTTTACAGCCATCTCTAAGCAATTTACAGAGTCAGCATATTGCCCCCAACAATCTGGGTCCTCATTTTACCGACCTTGGAAAGATGGAAAACTAAGTCAACCTTGAGCCAGTGAGACTTGACCTGCCAAACTGCTGGCAGTCAGCAAATTAGCTGCAATACTTCATTCTAACCACTGTATCATCATGATTAGATTAATATTAATGCATATTTTAAAAAGCTAAATCTTAAAATATTAAGTTTATGAAAAGAAATATTAAAAACTCGGTGTTAATGTAACTCTGCTCTTTAATAGCTTTGAGTAGGGTTTAAATCACTGATCAGCTATAAAACTTTTCATGTGAACTATCACTAGCTCACCCACCCACCACCTGAAAGAGAGGTTGTAAGATTAATATGACTTTTTATAAAAACTGCCTTTAGAATAAGAAATAAATACAGACATGTAACTCTTAGTGGATAGAGAAGGTTATTTGGACCAAGACATTCCAGGATATTTCATGAGCAATGAAAATTTTTTGCCTGAGATCTTGGAGAATTGGATTGGCTAGCTTCTGATGAAGTCAATTATTAAAGTCTCTATAATAATCTTATTAGTAGACTCACAGTTCTGATAGTTTAGCATTTATTAAAATTATAGCACGATGATCATTAAGCTCCTGAGCACAGAGTTCCTCCAGTGACAATAGCTTTTCACCAGGTTTCACCTATGAGAAAATTTCAGTAAGGTATATAATATAAATTGTCTGCCATCTCTAGGAAGTTTACAAAAGTTATTGGGAACTCTTGCTAATAATACTATATTAGTAGTATTAATACTAATTTAGTGTTAAGCACATAGGAATAATGTTCATGAATAAAATGCCTGAAACAAAGTTCAACTTCATTTTAGCATATGAAGATTTACAGTTAAATACAAAATAAGATTTTTGATTTAAAGTAAACTCTAGTTTATTAAAGAAAGAAACAAACAAAACTTAAGAGTTTATTATTGGTTAACTTGGCATCTGACAAAATGTTGTTTTAAATCACAATGTTTTACATAACAAATATCTGTTGAAGCCAATTGTTAAATTTCTTTTTAAATGACAATTTTTTATTATTGAACATCATAATAAAATAGATATCTACAGTATTAAACTGTTTTTGAAATTTCGAACTTTAACTATTTGTGTGAATAACATTAAACTATTAAAAAAACTTGTTAAAATATTTATTATTTTGCTGTTATTCCTGTATTGAATGATCTTTTGTTCTTTTAGACAAGATACCAAATTAATATTTTTATAAACATCAGCAATAAAGTATAAACTAATGATTGTATGGTTTCAAGCCCATGTTCATCTTTCAGCAAAAAAATAAAAACACCATGTTATATGATCAAATCGTGAAACAAGCTATAGTGATAAAATTATTTCTAAAGTTTTTTAATCTTTAAAACATAAAGTAACATATATATATTAATATTTTTTAAAATCCAACTGAGAAAAGTGTAACAAAAGTAAAGTATTAAAAAGCTTCTTTCTACTTATACTTATGGTAAGACAAGAGCAGATAAATCTCAGTCCTATTTATACTTGTGATAATAAATGACAGTTTAACATTTATCATCATATGACCCAGATGGTGGAAAGTAAAGTGCAATGCCCTGTCATGAAGTCTTTTCTTGCTATGATCTCCTATGTATTGGTGATGTTAACTAATGATCTTTGTTTGATATGCAGCAGTTCTGTAAAGACTCTTAATGTATGCTTAAAGCAAGTTTACCTGCCCATAGTCATAGAATCCATCCAAGATTATGTTAGTAGATGCTAAAAATCCCATTTGACTGTATTTTTGTGGAAGATTGTGATCAAGTATCTTTTCCAATGCTGCTTCACTGAAGTTATTTTTGCGACCAATAGAGAGGTTAATTTCATCAAGAATATCTAAAGCACTTTAGCAAAGAAACAAAAGAGAATTTACCAAAAACATTGTTCCAATTCATTACAGTATTTCTCTTATTATACTGTAATCTTTTACAAACAATTTATACAGTACTGAAATACATCTGATTTCAGAAATGTACCATTTTTCTAGTTCTCTTGAGAACATGCTCACAAAATAAAACAGAATAGGATGAGAGCAAGGATAAGTACATTTAAATGATAGTAAAAGTAGACAAAAGGTAGCAAAATCACAAAACCAGCAGTCTTGTGTAAAATATCAAAATTTTGCTCATATCTCACAGGTTCTCATTAGCTTGCATGAAATATCAGGAAATTTGAAAATATTTTATTGGTGATACCAACTAGAAGTAAGGCAAACTCCCTGGTTCTGTCAGTGCTGTTTCTGATCTATGTGCAAACCAATGCATGACTAATCCCTATTTGCCATTATCTAATTCTCTCCAACAATATACTTGCATATAAGCAATTTAACTTTCATCTCCTTCTTACATCATCTTAAACTGATGCTATCCTGATGTGTTCATCCACAATTTTTATCACTTTATTGAACATAGCCAAGTATAACCATGTGACAAGGGATTCATTATTTATTATAATGTATATTATAGCTACAAAAGAGTGTGTATTAGTGTGTTCCAATTATTTTATAATAAAACAGATGAAATACAAAATCTAAAAATACAAAAATTCAAAGGCCAATATGACTGGAGTAAAGATGCAAAAAAGGCAGCATAAAATATAGTTACAATAAATAATAACAAATTAATAATCTTTTAAAATAAATATATATACTTTATATTATGAAAAGCACACCCTCAGGCACAAAACTACCATCAGGTTTCTTTCAGAAAAGGGACTGTGGCAAAAATGAAGAAGTGACTGTTGTGGATGGGTGATGAAATGGAATATCTGATGCAACATGTGCTTGGTTAGTCCCTAAATATGGATATATTATAATACAACTTGAAGACAAGATGAATATAAGATAGCATCAAAACATTGATCTGATCCTACCACACCAACACTATCACTTTGGCATCTCAACTCACCCCAACCTGGTCATTTCAGCTGCTGTTAATTCATCACTTGCACAAACCATAACAGCCCAACAAGCATTTCTCCGGACTTCATCATTCTTAGAATGCAGAAGCTTAACAAGAGGTTCAAGTCCACCAGAATTTCGTAACTGAAAGAAAACATTTGTTTGTTTGTTTGTTAACTTTATTTGCTGTCCATTTGTTCGGGGGCTACTATGGATGTAGCCCCACAGCAATAACAATATAACAATAAAATTGAAAAACAAATGATAAAAATGTAAATATAACAATAGCAATGAAAAACAATAAAGAATGGAGGTACAATAATATGAAATTAAAAGAAGATGGGTGGAGAGACATCAGGAAGTACAATGGAAAAATGGGACCAGCTAATTAGTCCAGCAGCCACCTCCAGTGATGTACTCCTTTATTGGGTCCCCAGGCCAATCATCAGATGTCTTCAGGCCCTTTAGAAGGAAGGAAGGGAGGGGCAAACTTCATCCTGGGGGACAGGATGTTCCAGATGATGCTACAGCAGAGAAAGCTCTTCTCTTGGATCCTGTTAGAGTTCCTTGACTGACAAGATACTCAGCAGGCCTCCTCTGCTGGCATGATAGGACAGGCTTGTTATACATAAATAGGTTGGCAAGGGCTACACTCAACCCCAGGAGCAAAATTGCTGCCAAGAATACTTACTCAATTAGGACTGAATAATTAAGGCTATACTTATAGTGAAATAGCACTAGAGATTTCCTTTCTAGCCAAGGTAAGCTAAATCCTGCAAAGAGAAACAGAAGGACTTGGCTTTTTCCACAAGGACTAAGATAGGATTTTTGAAGTGCCTACTAGTAAGACAATGTTATAAAATTATTTGGTCTCAACTGCAATTGAGATTGGCAATTTTATTTTGTTAAGCAAAGTAGTCACCAAGTGAAACTGACTATGTTTATGATCTTGATTTAGCTTTCCTTTGCTCTGCCCGCAAATGTCATGTTACTTTTTTTATCACCATGGTCTCTATGAATGGTCACTGCCCAAGGTAGTCACTAACCTATGTGTAAATCAATGAAAAGGCTGGAATGCTGGCAACTGCTGAAGCTGCTAATTACTGGACTTTCCTACCTTCTGCTATTGCTCTCCTTTATTAATATTCACTTTCTATTTCTGAGCAAGCAATGAAAGGACTGATGAGTGTAACGTAACTTTTTACGAAGTGACGCAGAAACATTTTTTTGTTGAGGGAGAAGCATGTGAATGGGTAACATCAGAAAGAAAGAGGTAACTGTCTATACTGTGGAAGAAAGACTAGTAAGAATATATTGCAGTAAGATAATGCCTTCCCTAAAATCTAAAACCCAGTCTATCCACCAGTAAGAAATGTTATTGCAGCTTTTTTGAATTATTTAGACACAATTTGTAGTAACAAATTTGCATGCTTATTTACAAGCACATGGATCTGTGAGTAAATGTATCAACCAGAACATAGCAATTGCACTAGATGTTGACCAATTTAAAACTTAAATTTTAAAATGTAAAATTGTGTTTGGAGAGCTAACAAAATTTCCCTGTTGCCTTGTTGCCAATCCCTGAGGCCAAATATATGCAAATAGCATTAAACTAACTAGTAGCACTGGATTTCAGACTAAAGTTTTTCCTTATATTATTTGATAGGGCTGTGCAAAGAATTCCAAGAAGGTGTTTTGCAAAGGAGGTTGTGTGTGGAAAAAATCCCTCAAAATGTTAAAGCAGCCATGCCTATAGTTGCTTTGCATTGTTGGCAATCTATGTGTGCAACCACACACATGAATGGAGAATAGCTTTGAAGCAGCTCTCAAACCTCCGAGCAAAGCAGCCAACCACAAACATTTTGTTGTACAACAAGCTTTGCAAAGTCCATCTTCAAAATGCTTTCCACAGTCTTATGTTTTTATCAAAATAGTAAATAGAAAGCCTGGTGTCTGGGCATTTTTTTACAAGGAAAACATGAACTTTACAACAAAATAATTATGTGGTTTGCATTGATTACACCCATCATTTTTTTCATTATGCACAGTATAACAAGGATACCTTTTTTTCTTAGGATTTATATATACCATATAGCTAAACTAAAGCTGACCTGACTTGGATACTTTTTTCTGAATCACAGTCCAATTTCTAACCTGCTTGTCCTTTGAAATTTTTCAAATCTGGCTGAGAAGCCAGACGGCATGAATATAAGCATTGCAAATTGTTTATTGAAACTGACAATTTTACACAGCCAAGTATTAGAGATCCAATATTAGAGAACCAAAACTTTGACATTTACCTGGAAATACAGCAAAA
This sequence comes from Pseudonaja textilis, assembly GCF_049901715.1. Lineage (NCBI taxonomy): Eukaryota > Metazoa > Chordata > Lepidosauria > Squamata > Elapidae > Pseudonaja > Pseudonaja textilis. Next base: position 26,651,069 of record NC_142008.1, on the reverse strand, counting down.
TATGCTGATCCAAGAAAGCTGTGTGACATGAAAAATCCCAGGACTTGTTTTACCCTAATATAGAAGATGGACATATGCCTTACCTCAGTTCTGGCCTCAGCATCACAGCCCATAGCAGCCACAGCAAGAGCTGCTCTGCTCTGCACAGTGCTGTTAGTGGAATTCAGTGGATCTACAATGGCAGTCATAAAACCATGGCTTTGGATGGTGAGACGTAATGGCTCCTGCATGGCTAAGTTTGTGAGAACAGAGGCAGCACTAGCCACGGCACCGTCTCTTTTACAGCTTAGAACACTAATTAGCGGTTCAATGGCTTCAGCTTCAGCAACAGCGCTAGGAAGTGGGAAAAGGAAATAACCACAAAGACAGAGCTATTGTTAGTTATAAAGCACCACCATTCCAAGGGATGAAAAGGTAATGCTGGAGAGCAGCAAATTAATTGTTGGGATCCTCCCTCCTCGGGAAAAAGTGTCCCAGAAAAGTATGTTCATCTTCATTCATTTATTTTCAGAAAAGTTCTTAATGACATCTATGTTTTCAGAGAGATGTAGTCTGTTCATACTGAACATAAAGATTGTCACTATTTAATAGTTGTTCTATTTTTATGTCCATATTATATTGTTATGGTTATCTTATTGCAAACGATGGTGAACTTCCTTCTCCTATGTAGAAAAAATTGTTCTGTTCTCAAAAACACAATGAAATTGCCCATACCAAATAATTAAAAATTGCTATGGTATTGTAATAATACTGACAGTTGTACATACATTCATATTTTACTCAGACTATTTTTTGGAAGGAAGAAAGTTGCAGAAAGAAACAGTCTAACTTTTTATTCACTAACAGTTCTTTCTTTTTTGCATTCCAATATTTATTTGATCCAACGTTTCACTGAATAGTGTTATCTACCATATATGCAATAAACTTCCATATTTTGATAAAATAATCTTAAAATCAAAAGCAGCAATGTTTTATATATATTTAATACGGTCTCTACTATGACTGCCAATTAATCTTAATGATTTAATTAGAAGTCCTATACATCTATTTAGACATTTCAGGAAGTAAACACTGTATAAATTCTGCACATGTAAGTAGAGTACAAACCTTCCTATTAAGCTGTAATATTTGATGTTGTGTATTTGTACACAATATCTGTGTACCATGCAATGAAATTTCCTAATTTAAAGACTTAATGCCCAATTTAATTATCTGGAAATGTAGTTTAGAGTTAGGATTTAAGACATTTTTTTCCATAAGACCCTTTTGTAATCCCACACATGGGACTAACTGTATTTTGGTGAGCTCAGCAGGAGCTTTTTCTTGCACAAAGAAATGTTTCTGATATTTCTACTAACAGATATTAATAAATTCTATAGGCTGTCACTAGGGGTCACTGTTATGTCATATTAACACAACAAAGAATCTATGTATTACTTTATTTAAGGATAATTATGAGAAAATGTTTCCAATGAAACATTTATAAATTAGGCAAATAACAAAGAAAAATGTCAAAATATTTGCATAAACATTGTTCCATGTAAATTCCTAAGTGTTATTCTTGAAAGTCTGTAGTAATATTTAATATCAGCATGTTTCAACAATTAGGATATCCATAATGTATTTGTTTATTTATTTGAATTTTGGCTTTATTATTTGTTTCAAATAATTCAAGGTGGTGAACATATTCAATACATCTTCTTACATGCATGCTTTATATTATCAACATATATTTGTAGCATAGAGAGAAGATCTAAATTGTCCTTTGGAGATTGCATTTGGAGTTATATTTGTGGTATTTCCATTGAGTGGAAATACCTGCTCTTTGAATGCAGTTTCACTTGGGGAGCATTCCAACTGTTTTCTTTTATTTTGGTTCAAGAAAATTAAATTGAAGTGGAGGCAGAAGAAAAGGAGAAGAAGGAGAGGGAGGAGGAGGAGGAGGAGAGGGGGAGAAGAAGTACTGATATTATCCAATCTAAATACTACATAAACTTCATTTCTCATGAGGAATAACAATTTGTTGGACCATTTTTATTCTTCTAATAATCTGATATCCTAAATCAATTGTCTTTGCAAACAATTAGAGATTTCCAAGAAATTATAGCAAATATGAAGTTTCCAACTACTGCATAGATTGTTCTCTTCTAGTCTTCTTTGTATAACAGCTGTTTACACTGACAATCTTGAGAAGCTTCGGCTAATATAAGATTGATAAGGCAACTACATCTTACATTTAGGAGCTTATGTCTGATGTGTATTCTATAGCTGTAGAAATGAATAAATCAATTTCTCAAATAACATGTTTTAAGGAGGAAATTATATAATGGCCAATAGATGGCAGTAAAGCTATAAATTAGATACCAAGCCATGAAGAGAATGTTGATCACTTAATCAGTGATCAGAACCTACTCTGAACACCAGACATGATTTTGATTATTTCCTAATTCAATTGATAGGAAATGGCCTATCACTGCTCTCTCACTGGCTCTCTTAGTATTCAGAAAAACAGCTAATGCAGTGCATTGAAAATAACATTTGCTGGACTGCTATTATCTTTGGTATGTTTTATGTTTATTTCTATTTTTATTGTTAATTTTACATCTGGTTTTAAGTTGGTTTATTTGCTTTACTTTTTAGCTGTTCTGACAGACTGCTATTTTTATCGCTCCTGCTTTATTTTATTGGCTGCTTTGACTTATGAGTTACACAGAATATTTGGATGGAATTGATAATAAATTATTTTATCAAATACAATAAACAAGACATTGAATGAACTTTAATTCATCCCATCCACCCATCCATCCCTGCCTCTATCAGGGTTGTTGAACAGGTCACAGAAATTGCCAATGAAATTGGAATGCATGGTGCCTAACAGCTGAGCTCATGTTTATCTCCCTACCTTTCAAAAAATATGGAGACATATACATATACACACATGCATACAGGTTCAGAACATTTGATGCTAATTTATAATATTTAGTGCATGTAAATATATTATTAGATACAATCATTTAAGATTTATAAGTAAGATTAATAAGGAAATTATATTTTACTTAGCTGGGTAATATGTTGATACTAAGAAAGGTTGGGCCTGGTTAATGCTTGGAGGGGAAATTCCACTAGGGAATTCCAGCTCTGTATTCTAGTCTGTAAAGCCAAAGAAGAAATCAGAAGACAGCAGTGGCAACCCACTTCCATTCTGCTGCCACAAAAACTATATAAATAAGGTTTATATTATAAATGTTTGTTATAAAGCTGAGTGCAACTCAGAAATCTTAATTTTTAAAGTAAAGAATGGATTGATTGATTGATTTGGAGTGCTTTTATAACTCTTTGCTCATTCTTATACTTAGCAACACACTTCCAAATGAAAAATGAATCATTTTACATTTAATGCACTAAATGATTATAAGATAATTCTGGCCTCAGGAGTTTTCATAAAATTATTGTAAGCATGTTAGCTGACAAATAAAAAAAGCTAATCACATTAACTTGCTTCTGCCTCTGTGGTACAGCAAGAATTAAAAATTGGCAGATACAAATTATGCTAGATAAAGGCTTCACCACAATTTCATACATGTAGAATTTTCTAGATTTAAAATGATAAAATATTCCTGACATCAAGATTCTAGTAATTAGCGATTTTGAAGGAAGAAATGGTAGAATGATGGTGGCTCTGTAGGACTTCTGGTGGTGAGGTTACAGTGGAGCGGAGCAGGAGAGCGATCTCTGCAATCCTGTATCCGAATTTTCATGCTTGGAAGCTCTCAGAGGCATCGTGAAGCTTGGAGATACACATGAATTAGAAGGGGAAGCCTAGGAGCAGAGAGGAAGAAAGCAACCTCCCACTGCAACGCAGGGAAGCCCTTTGAATCCGGCGCAAAAGAAACCTGGCATCTACGGTGGGTCCGAAGCTGTGACAGCCAGCTGCGATCGGGAAGCAGGAAAGTGGATCAATACAAGACATCAGAAGAATAATGGCAGACTGGGACAGTTTTCGAGAGGTGAGAGAAGAGAGTCCAGTGAAAGACTTTGACAGAGGGAGTCTCCGGAGAGAGTGAATGCAGTGGCTAATTGGTGGGGGACAGCGGAGTGAAAGGGAGAGGAAGAAATAGAAGAGTTTGACAGCTGAGAGAGAGCACCGCAGAAGAAAAGATCAAGACTCTGTGAATAAAAACTGAAAATTTCTATGATTTGGACTGATTACTAGCAGAGACATTAGAGAGAACAATTGGAACTTTAATGGAGAACTGTAGCTGAATGAAGAGTGGAACCATTCTGATAGAAAGCTGTGACTGTGCAATTTGAGAGTGAAAGTGATTAAGTAATTAAAGACGACTGAGGAAACAGGAAATGAGGAAAGTAATGTGACAGTGTACAGAAGAAAGGAAAGAAGAAGGAAGAAAGAAGAAGAAAGCTGAATAATTTCTAAGTATTAAATTCAAAATTGTATATTGAAAAAAAATCTAAAGCAATATATATATATAGCTGATTTCTTGCAAGAATTACTTTATGTATCCTATTTCATAGATTGCTACATTCTTTATAACTGCTATACCCTATATATCCTTTATATCTTTCTACAATTTGATACCTGATAACAAGTAATTAATTAATGTATAACTAATTAATGGCTATACATTGATTCATAGACTGAATTGAACTATAAGAAAGTTATAAGATATAATATATAAGAAAAGAAAACAATCAAACACATATTTATCTATATTTATTGAATTATATATGTTTACTATATAAGCTATTACATTTAGAATTATACCTAATTAATTTATTAAAAGGATTAAATAAGATCAGAAAATTAAGAGGGTTACAGACTATCATAGATTATAAACAATAGCGATACTTAGTTTTACATTGTTGTATAAATATATACATATATATATAAAGTGTGCATAAAATTAAGGAGAGATATTATTAAGTATATTAGACCTTGTAGTGATAAACTGAAGGGATTAGAATAAGATAAAAGGGAAGAGATAAACATAGAAAATGCAGAAGGGATATGATACAATGGATGATAATATTGGAAGACTTTCTTAAGAAAACAGGTAGATTTGGGAAGCCTAAGATGTCCACTACGACAACTACTGCTAAATTGGGAAGAAAACAACATCCAACCCAACATCAATGATAACATCACCAGCAGGACAATGTTCAATAGAGGGCATGCTGAATCCTGAGAAGGTGAGTCAGGCAAACAATTCAAATGGCATTAACAACAATACAAGAAAGGATGGTGAGAAACCAAGCAGACTTTAAAACTGAAATGGGGCAAATGAAAGGTAAAATATGGAAACTAGACGAGAAGATAAGTACAATCCAACAAACAGTAGTAAAGATGAAGCATAAAATGAAAGCAGTGGAGGCAAAGGTTGAACAAACAGATAAGAAAGTAGAATCAAAAGAACAGAAATTAATGGGAGAGAACAGGAAATTAGAAGAGGAAGTTGCATATCTGGAGATGGAAAAGGCTGATTTCTTCCTGAGATTTCAGACTGTAACAGAAGAAAAGGGGGAGGACTTGCTCAAATTAATGGCAGATCTCATAGCAGAAGCGTTACAAAAAGAGGGCCAAGAGGTTCGAAGGGAAATCGACAAGGTATATAAAATATATACCAACTATACGTTTTAGACTTCCAAGAGAGGTTCATATACGATTCTCAAAGAAACAACTGGGAGATGAGATATACAAAGTGACAAGAGACAAACTGATATTCAAGGGAACAGAAATTGTAATGTTGAAACAAATTCCAAGAAGAATAAGGGAACATAGAAAGAAATACAGATTCCTGGCCACCCAACTGAATAAGAATAACATCCTGTTCAAATGGCTCATCCCAGAGGGATAAAAAATTTAAAATAGACAGTTTAGAAAAAGCGAGGGAATTCTTTGAACTGTATGTGGTATCAGGAGAAGACCGGAACAGCAAAGAGGAAGTGGAAAGTAGGAGCCAAGAAGAAGGGTGGAGGAAAGAGAAACAGAACAAGAGGAAAGAGAGCAGGAAGAAGTGGAAAGAGAAGGCGTAAGAACGAGACACCAAATAAGAGCAAACAAACTTCAACAAGAAACAACTACAGAGTAAGATGGTAGAAGAAATCAAATTGATTTCCATTAACATCAACAGTTTAAATTCACAAATTAAGAGGAAAAAACGATAACTAAACTACAGAAACTGAACTTAGATATTGTATGCGTTCAAGAAACACATATCCAGAAACATCAAAGTAAACTGTTAGAACCACCAAAGTTAGGAGATTTATATGTATCTCTAGCCCAACAAAAGAGGGGAATAGCAATATACATTAGGAAACATTTACAAGCAAAACAGATATATGCAGACAAGGAGGGTAGGATTTTGAAGTTAAAAGTTTATATAAATTATAAGAAAATGTTATTGACAGTGATATATGCACCGAACGAGAAACAAGAAAAAATTTATACCAAACTATACAGAAAATTAGTAGAACAGGAATATGAGAACATAGGCCTGCTAGGTGATTTCAATGCAATAGCAAATTTAGGAAAAGATTACAATAATGGAAATCCAGGGGAAAAAGGAAAAGGAAAACATTATCAAAAGTATTCTATCAAATGCAGAAGAATTAGGATGAAAAGATATATGGTGAGAAAGAAATCCAGACAAAAATGGGGTATACCTACTATTCAGCACCACACACATTATGGTCAAGATTGGATATGTTATGGGGAACAAATGGGGAAATGGAACGTAATATAAAAGAAATAGAAATTGAATCTAACACATGGGTGGATCATAATCCCATTAAAATAATTTGGAAAAGGATTGGAAAAAAACAGAAGATGGATGCTAAACAAGGAGATCCTAAAAGAAAAAGAATGTGTTAAGATGATGGAAAAAGAATTGGAGTTCTTTCTGAAAGAAAACAAAAAACAAGCATCAATTCCTAACCTATGGGACACGACTAAAGCATGTGTAAGGGGCCTAGCAATTTCATATAATACACGTAGATATTAGGAAAAAAAGGAGAACAATCTAAACTACTAGATACTCTCAAGGAGTTAGAAAAAAACACTAGAAAAAACACCACATAATAAGACAGCAAATACAGAGAGGATAATGATTAGACATAAATTGAATATGTTCGCACAAGATGAATGGTTACAGGACATCAAAAAGATAAAAAAAGAATTATTTTGAACATACAAATAAGCCGGGAAGGTGGCTAGCCTATAGACTTAAGAAAGAAAAAGAAAAAAGAGCAATTCAACAATTGAAAGACACTGATGGTATCCTACAACATCAAACTGAAAAAAAACCCATATTGTTAAAAGTTTTTTTGAGGAATTATATAGTAGGGAAGACGTACCAAAGGGAAATATCCAACTTAGAAGGAAAAGGGCTACCTGTGATCCTGGAAGAGGATAAAGAAGAGATAAACAGGGAAATATCATTAAGAGAACTGCAAGAGGCAATCCTGAAACAGAAAAACAATAAGACACCAGGACCGGATGGTCTCCCAGGGGAACTGTATAAAACGCTCCAAGAAAAATTAGAAATGCAATTATTAGAAATGTACAATGCGGTACTGATGACAGCAAAATTACCTAAGTCATGGGGGGAGACATACATAACATTGATCCCCAAAAAAGATTCGGACCATCAATTAATTCAAAATTATAGGCCCATATCCCTTTTAAATGTTGATTATAAAATATTTATGTCCATAATGGCAGAAAGATTTAAAAAAACCCTTAATCAGATCATTCATAGAGACCAAAACGGATTCTTACCAAATAGACAAATTAAAAATAATACCAGAATAGTATTGAATATAATAGAATATTATGAAGCAAACCCAGGAAAACAATTGGCAATGGTCTTCCTCGATGCGCAAAAGGCATTTGATAATGTTAATTGGCAGTTCATAATACAACAATTAAAAAGCATGCAATTTGGCAATTAATTTATTAAATTGATTTCAACAATTTATACGACACAGACAGCCAGTGTAATACTGAACGGTGACAGAACGGAAACATTCAAGATCAACAGGGGAGTAAGGCAGGGATGCCCACTGTCACCCCTTCTCTTTATTCTTACCTTAGAAAACTTATTGCAAAACATTAGGAAAAATGTAGAAATCAAAGGGGCTTTAATTAAAAAGGAGCACTATAAGGTCCAGGTATTTGCCGATGATATAGAATTTTTTTTTTTGGAAGATCCAGAGGATACGGGAGTACAATTAATAAAGGAAATAGAGGAATTTGGCAAGGTCACAGACCTTAAGATTAATTTAAAAAAAACAAAATTATTGACTACAAATTTAAAAGATAAGCAAAAAAAAAGAATTAGAAGGAAAATTGGGAATGCAAAGTGTGAAAAAGGTAAAATATTTAGGCATTTGATTAACAGCAAGATGCTCTTCAATCAAAAAAGATAACTATGACAAATTAATAATACAAATAAAAAAAGAATTGGAAATGTGGGGGAAATTACAGCTATCACTACTGGGGAAAATTGCACTGTTAAAATGTCTACCCTACCAAAAATGCTATATCTTTTTCAAACTGGACCAATAAGATTGGATAACACCTTTTTTAGAGAATTACATCGAATAACAAGTAAATTTGTTTGGGATGGGAAAAAAGCTAGGATAAAAATGAAATTTTACAGGACAAAAGAGAAAGGGGTGGTTTTGGACTCCCTGACTAGGAAATGTATTATCAGGCTGCGGCTATGGTATGGATTAAAGATTGGATCAACCTGGAAAATAGATGAGTATTGCTGATAGAGGGTCACAACTTGCAGAGAGGGTGGCATAGTTTCCTATGGGATGGGAAATGTAAACATCATGCATATTTTCAGAGACACATGATTAGAGATTCATTAATTCAGACATGGAACAAGATTAAAAAGAATCATTATACAAAAATACCGAACTGGCTGTCAATTATGGAAGCACAATTCTACCCAAATGCAATGGATCTGGGAAAAAAGAGGAATTACAAAGACCTATTAGATACACAAGGAAGATTAAAAACGAGACAAGAATCAGAGCAACAAAATATAAAGATAGATTGGTGGCCATATATGCAAATTCAGGCGAGATATCAGAAGGACAAAGAACAATTTGGTTTCTGCATGGAAAAGCATCAATTAGATAAAATTCTACAAGAAATGGAAAAGAAAATGATTTCAAGAAGATATAACTTTCTACTGGATTTTAAAATGGAAGAGGAGGTGGTCAAAGAGACGGTGATATGGGCGAAAAATATTGGCCACAATATAGACCTGGAAAATTGGGAGATAATGTGGGGAACAAATTACAGACTAATTACATCCACAGCATACAAGGAAAATCAATATGTTCTATAGATGGCACCTTCCTCCCTCTAGATTGGCAAAAATGTTTAACCCAGACCCAAATTGTTGGAAATGTGGAAAAGAAAAAGGCAGTTATTTTCATACTTGGTGTACATGGCAGGAAAGTGAAAAAATATTGGAATACAATTAGACAATGGATAGAAGAAATCATGAATTAGAAAATTGAATTTAATCCAGAAACTTTTTTACTAGGTATAATAACACAAAAATGCAATAAAATAGATACATTGTTACATATATTAACAGCTGCAAGGATTTCGTACGCACAACTCTGGAAGGAAAAAAGGGTTCCAGTGGAAGGCATGGTTATAAAAACAATAATAGATTGTATAGAGATGGACAGGCTAACAATGAAAATAAAAGACAGAAGATTCAATTTATCGTAGGGCCTGGGATGCCTGGTATGAGTAGTTTAGAAATAAAAATAAAATAAAATGGCAATTAGGAAAAGAATGAGGGAATATGTAAATATGTAAATATACCATGGAGAAGATTGAGAGGTAAGGATAAAAGATATTTATTTATAGTAAGAGTAAGATGTAGTAGTAAAGGAATAAGTAAATACATATACTGAAAAATGTGAGGAGATGCAAAAGATGTCTTGATGTTGATAATAATGTATAAAGTTTTATTTTATGTTTTTAAAATTTGGAAACTTAATAAAATTTATTTTAAAAAAAGAATGATGGTGGCTCTGTAAAAAGTGGAGCTGACAAATGTGGTAGAATCTAAAGGCCCATCAAGTAGATTAAATCTTTGATAATTCCTTTCCAGACAAGGAGAGGATTTGAGATTATCAACAAGTGTTCCAGACAGCTACTCCTCACAAAGACATAGCAATCCTCAGTGAGGAAATAACCATCTTGCTCAAAACACATCAATGCCTTTGAAAGAACAGTAAGTTAGCATACTTCCTTTTCTAATCATTTTTGGAAATTATTTTGCCAACTGTTCTTCAGCTTTACAAATCATTGGATTGAAAGTTTTATAGCTCCAATTGAAATGTTTTCAATCCTTAATGTAATAAAGTTTAACTGCAAGTTTAAGAAGTTATTTTTTGTCAAATCAAAAGATTGATTAAATCTTTGATTTAATGGTCCAGATAAACTTGAAATAAGATTTTGGAATTAATTATATAGAATTCTTCCCATTTGAATTTTTTAGAAAAAGATAAGATTTTAAAAATTGGACAGTAGAGGAAGGTTACAATTAAAGGAGAACACTCGAATTTGATGTTCAGTTAGAGAATGAAGTAAAGTATTTTAATTTATTGAAGGATATTTTTGAACACTGGACCCAGAAATTAATTTTAAGGGTCATCTATTAATAGACTGTATCTAAAAGGTATCAAGAAGAATACATTTTATTCAACAGGATTGAAACTGATCTGAAAATGGATTTTAAAATGACAGGTTACAAGAATGATGTGGAAAAAGATGATTCATTGGACATACAAAACAAATGTGATAATATCTTAATCATTAAAAGGGATATACAAAAAACAAACTAATACAGTATTCTATAATGGATTTACAAAAGAGGTTTGTTAAAGTTTTGATAGTTTTGTGAGAAGAAACAAAGAAAATATGAAAAGAAATCAAGTTTTAAGTTATTATTTGAAAGGACTAAAAACTAAGAATGTTAGAAGTAAAAGGAAAGAATATAACATTAGCTTATTTGATCAGGGTGCTGATATAAGGATTGTTTTATGAACTATAGATAAAGATAGGATACAGGAAGATCATTTGTTGTTATTTAAGAGAAGGTGATAACATTAAATTATTTATGCTTGTAATATGGGAAAAAGTTACTTTTCTATTTCTTTTCTTTTCCTTTACTATATTTATTTTAGTTTTTCTTCATTTTACTTTTTTTTTCTTTCTTTTCTGCACCTTTTTTATAATTGTATTCCTTTAGTTTCTAATAGTTTTTATTGTTGTAATTCTAATCTTTAATAAAACTACTATATAAAATATTTTAGTAATTAGCAATCACTGGAGCTAAGCACCAAATTTATTCTTTTCTCAAATGTGATTACAAAAGAAAAAGAAGCTATGTTGATTCACTGTCTAGAGAATAGCTTTCATAGGTTAATCCTCAAAAGTTTGTATCATTCAAGCTTACAATAATTTCTTTTTTAAAAAATTTTTATTTTCAAAATACATGTGAAAATTACATTTTAACAGTTCTGTGTCAAGCGTTACTTATATTTACAATTCTTTTTCATATGAAACCTTATTTCTCTTATCTAATCATATGTATAACATTTCCCAAACCTCGTAAAACTCAAACTCCTCTTTACCTTTAAGTTTTCTTGTAAGCCTATCCATATTTTTTCACTCCTTCATTTTGAGGTTCTCTTTATAGCTTGTGTTCTAATTCTCTAATCTCTGTTAATTTTTCCTGCCTTTGTCTCCTTTCTTTTTTTTTCTGTGTATGCTATAGTAATGCCCGTAAAATATGCTTTTGCCACATCCTATACTGAGTGAGGTATATTGATTTAAATTATCCTCAAAAACCATTTTCTTTTTGGTCCTCGAAATATATTCTTTTTCATTCAAAATTTGGTAATTTAACCTTCTCACTTTTTTCATATCCCTTCCAAATTATTAATAATGGATTATGGTCAGCCGATGTGTTCGTCATAATTTCTATCTTATCCATCTCGCTACCTATTTCTCCATTCATCCAGGCCATATCCAGGCGGGACCACGCTTTATGAGGATTTGAGTAAAAAGTATATTCCTGTTTTTTAGAATTTATCTTCCTTCATTTGTCCACAAATTTAATTTTTGCATCATTTCAAATAATGTGGTTGGTAATATTTTCCTTTTCTTTGTAGCCAGAATCCCTATATAATCTTTCCTTGGGTCTACCACTGCATTATGGTCATCTATAACACATATATTATCATATTCTATTTCTGCATTTTTTTCATGTAATGTCTTGTAAAATTATTTTTTGTTTTTGTTTGGGGCATAGATTATTACCAGTATCATTAATTTTTGTCCAATCTGTAATTCAATTATCAAGATCCTTCCATTTTCATCTGCGTATTTTAACTTTGTTTCTAGGTTTGCCTTTATATAAACTGCTATCCCTCTTTGTTTATTTTTTTGCTAAGGTGGTATATAACTTCCCTAACCTGCGGTATTCTAGTCCCTAAATTGATCCTTTATTTGGACCTCCTGAAGGCAAACAATATCTAATTTTCCTTTGAGTAGCCTTTTAAATATTTGATTTCTTTTAGCTGGAGAGTTTAGCCTGTTTATATTTATAGATATTAGCCAAATTTCTTTATCCATTATCTTATCGGTGATTTGGTCTCTGTTTTCTATTTATTCTATAATCCCCTTGTGGTCTTGTCCTTAATTCTCTTCCTTCTGTTCCTTTTTGTTCTTGTCTTTCCATACTACCTCCCTCTTTCTCCACCTCTCTCATCTCTTATGACTGATCTTCCTGACTCTTGGATTCCAGTTCTTCCCTACTGCTACTTTCTTCTTCCCCCACTAATTAATCACAAAATTCTCTCTCTTGATCCAATGTATCCTATTAGTTTTTATTGTTGTAATTCTATTCTTTAATAAAACTACTATATAAAATATTTTAGTAATTAGCAATCACTGGAGTTAAGCGCCAAATGTATTCCTTTCTTAAATGGGATTACAAAAGAAAAAGAAGCTACGTGGATTCATTGTCTAGAGAATAGCTTTCATAGATGAATCCTCAAAAGGTTGTATCAATCAAGTTTACAATAATTTATAACTGTAAATTATAAATTGTAAAGAAGAGAAGAACAATTCTAGAAAGGCTGGGCCCTAGAGGCATAAGGCTGGTTAAAAAGCTGGCCACAACTGAATTATAAGAAAGAATTATCAGAGAATATCTATTTCGTTTTTCCAGCGAATGGATGAGCAGACAATGTCTACACAAAATGAATAAAATTTCAACTATGATGTTAAATTAATGACAGTGGCTATTAGAATTGAATGAATAATTTGTTAAATAAAAAGGACTGAATACATTAAGGCTGTATGAGCCAGTAGCCATTTATGTTTTACTTATTGTTTGCAAAAGTCTAAGAAGCCTTTTGCAAATTTGACTACCTTATATCCTTTAAAAGTTTGATTACTCGCTCATTTTAATATGTTTATTTAAGTTAAATGTGGTCTCCTTTTCCAAATTTAATATGGAAGGAAATACTGTAAATGGAAGAGAAAAATGTCTGCATATCTGCATATGTGGATCTGCATGCTGACTTGTTTTCATGATGTTTCCCGCTTGAGCCCACAAATATATGCCAATTACAGCAAGATAAAGCAATGTATCTAAAAGAAATACCAGACATAAATTCTGATTGTCCAATCTATAGTTATTTGTTTTCTTATAACATTGTCCAATTGTCAGTCAAAAATTCTGATTACATTTAATCAACCAAAAGAATCTTAAAATTTCCCCTACTTTCATTTCATATAGAATGTGAAATAGGTCACGCAGTATAACTAGAGAAGCTTCAATCTTTTGAAAAAACAAGTAAACTGGGATTGAACCTAATTTCTTAAGTGCATTTTACAAAGATAAATTTACGGAAGTATATCCAGCACATACAACATTGATAGGTATCTAATAAAATTAAGTCTATTTAAATATCTGCACTATAGCCAAATTTCCTTGATGACAGAAGATACTAATAATATCCTTTTTTCCTTGGGCAAATATTATAGATACTTTGTTTTCAGCGAGGTGGATCCACCCATTCACTTCTATTTTGCAAATATTCTTAACCACATGCTCTTTAATGCTCTTTGATGAGTCTAAACACTATTTGATTAAATTGTTGACATTAAAAATTTGGTTATCATTAAAACAATATTTATACATAGAAAAGGGAGATTCCAAAGTAACCCATCTTTAGCAAAATGCAAACATTTCTAGGGAATCCCTTTTTATTTTTGTACTCAGCTTTTCAAACTTTCTAAATATGCAAGACTGCAAATTTTAATGAAAAAAACACACCCAGACTAAGCATCAACTAGCTAAAATCATAATACCAATTCATTATTGTTATATTTTATTAATACACTAATAATAATAAAAAGCATGCAGTCATGTTTAGTTAAACAGTGTATAGATGACATGTGATGTGAAATAAAACCAACAAAGCACCGTGCCAAATTTCCTACCAATTCCATAAACTATAAAAATGGAAAAATGTATTTCCTGATTAAAATGTCTAATAATCCTCTATTCATCCTGAGCTTACCTTGCATTGGCAGGATGGGCAGTTGTTAGATTAACCAGAGCTGTAGCAGCAGCTTCCTTTAACTCTTCATTTTCGCTGCTTAGCAACTGAACAAGCTGCGGAATTCCTAAGAGAGGATAAATGTATATAGACAGTTTTAAATTAACTATGGAAACATTGTAAATTGGTAAATATTTTCTTCTGGATCATAATTCCATTGTCACCATAACTATTTACCTAGCGCTCCAGTGGTTTGCTTACTAGCTAAATTCTCACACATAGCGGAGATGGCTTGAGAAGCAGCTATTTTGGTTCCTTCGTTATCCGTTCCCAAAAGAGTGATAAGACATTTTTCAACTTCTTGTTCATTCAGGATTTTTCTGTTTTCAGCTGTTTATAAAGAAGAACAATACATCATCATAGATACCAACCTATAGTTAAATAAGATGGTACATGGGAAGAAAGAAAGCAAAATATCTATTTCTGTGCAGATATTGTTACCAGCAAATATTAATATTCCTATACTAATCTAGACTGATAAAGTATCAGCCTTTAAACAGGTTCAAGCATGGTGAAACTTGCAGAAAGAAATCTTTATTAGAAAGAAATCTATATTTTTAATCACGAGCTTTAAGTAAGTGGATTTGTAAGAGTATGTCCACTTTAAACAAAACATGCATCTGTAGCCCTCAGATCTATTCTCACTAGGTTACAATGCTTCCATTCAATTAGTGCTAATAAGAGCCATGTGTATGGAAATTAAAAGGTCATTCTTCCAGTAGAGATACTGTGTATTTGACAGTTGCGGTGCTAATCAAATTAATGCACAGGCTAGATACAATGGAAGAATGGTTAAAGAAGTACTTTATTCCTTTTTCTCGGATCCCTTTACTCTTCATGCAAGTCCAAATTAACAGAAAGAAATAAAAAGGTTGTTAATGTAACCAGTTCCATCATCTGATGCTAAGCATTTATGTGAATATAGTATACTTTGACATTATTATACTGGTGTATTCTTCTTGATGTATTCAATGAAGTCAACTCAATTCTGTATTCATTCAGGATCAGAATGATTGGATTTGCCACCCACAATTCTTTCTAAAATGATGAATAAATTGCAAAGATTGCCTACTCCCTGTCCCACCCATACCATATACTATTAGAATTTGGAGAATTCAATGCTACTGTTAATGTTACGTATTCTAGCTAATACCTAGAAAGGCATTATTGCTTTTCTTCATTTGTAAAGAACGGGATACATAACCTAAAAAATATCCTAGGATGCAAGATATTATGAGAAATGCAGACTTTTCTATATCAGTACTGCTTCATTTAATTTAAGCATACAAATATCCTGAAGCTTATCTACTTTTCTTCTGAGAAGTGAGTGAAGTTTAGCTTTGACATTTAAAGTAAAAAAAAAATGTAAATAT
This sequence comes from Pseudonaja textilis, assembly GCF_049901715.1. Lineage (NCBI taxonomy): Eukaryota > Metazoa > Chordata > Lepidosauria > Squamata > Elapidae > Pseudonaja > Pseudonaja textilis. The sequence goes on along the minus strand of NC_142008.1, from coordinate 26,635,005 downwards.
CATATATTATTAATTTCAATTCCAATTCATTGCTAAATCAAAATAAAAACCATAAATGGAATTATTTATTGCATTTAATATATTTAAGCCATAGGAAGGATACTTTTTGTGTAAAATAATTATCCAATTGATTCTGATAGCATTATTCCATTTTCAAGATATAGTAAGGACAAATAACTCTTCAAATCTTTTCATCATGACTGAAATGTTATATTGGTGAAAAAGACACAAAATAGGCCATTATGGGTGATAAGTACATTTTGGGATCTTTTAAATTATTGATGCATTGTTTTAATTTATAGTTCAATTGAATTCTCGTATATACGATTTGTTGAGGACCGTCTGGATGCTTGTACAGTGGCAATGGCATCCTTTGAAATCTGTTGGGTCCTTAAACAGTTCCGCTCAACCTCCATGTGGCTAGGCTGAGCCATTGTGGGTCCAGGTGAAGTACCGACCCTTGCGAGAGGGAAGCCTTCAACGGTGGAATTTTCCAAGGTTGTTCTCTCGACAGGTCCTGTATGTCCGCGAACCATGTTCGCCTGGGCCAGTAAGGGGCGACCAATATCAATTCGGCTCATTGCTCCAATAACTTCTGGATCAACCTGGGTATTACAGGGAGCGGAGGAAATGCATATAGAAGTCCGGGAAGCCACTGACATCGCAGGGCGTTGACGGCTTCCACCCTGAGTCGGGTACCTTGAAATATACCCGGGCAATTGGGCATTGAGGGGAGAGGCAAATAGATCAATCACCGGTTGCCCAAACCTCCGCACTGCTTCCTGGAAGACAGATGGGTGTAGGCGCCACTCTGTCTGATCTATCGTAGCCCTGCTGAGCCAGTCTGCTTGTGTGTTTAAGGCCCCTGCTATGTGCTCTGCCTTGAGAGAAAGCAGATTGGCCTCGGCCCACTTGAACAACCTGGCCGTCTCCAGCATCAGAAGTTTGGAGTGGGTACCCCGCTGTCTGTTTACGTGGGCCTTGGTTGTGATATTGTCTGTCAAGACCAGAATGTGGCGTGATTGGAAAAGGGGTAGAAAACTAGTCCAACTTCCCTGTGCAGTGTGGGATTGGAAGTGAGCTCCCCACCCTACCAGGCTGGCATCAATTGTGATCGTTGCCCTGCAAGGTTCCTTGAAAGGACACCCCTTGTTTATCGTGTTTTCCAACCACCAGTGGAGCAATCGGAGAACATTGTGCGGTACCTTTATCCAGACGTTGGAAGTGACTCTTCCGGATCGCTGGAAAGGTAGCAGGAACCATTGCAGATCTCTAGAATGGAATCAAGCCCAAGGCACAATGGAAATACAAGAAATCAGTTTCCCTAACAGTTGAGACAGAACTGCCAAGGAAACCCTCTTTAAGGCTCTGATCTCCCTGGCCAAAGACTGGATACTATTCAACCTGTCCTGAGAGAGAAAAACCTTGCCCTCCACGGCATCTATCACTGCCCCTAAATGAACCAACCTAGCTGAAGGGATCAAATGGCTTTTACCCCAATTTATGGAAAAGCCATGACCTTGAAGGGTCTCCAGAGTAATCTTGGTATCTAAATTTGCTTGATGTCTGGAAGATGACAAAATTAAAATATCATCTAGATAACATTGTAAATGAATAGATTTGATCCTGAGGGAGGCAGCCTATGGGGCCAAATCACAAATGTGTCATCGGTGTATCTTAACCATAGTTTGGGTTTGTGGATGGCATTAGCCAGGGCTCTGGATTCGAATTCTTCCATGAACAGGTTTGCAATGACGGGTGACAGTGGTGATCCCACAGGGGCTCCTTCAATTTGCTTGTATCTTTGTCCTTTGTATATGAAATATGTGTTAGTTAAGCAGTGTTCTCCTAGTTCCATGAGGTGTTTAGCTGGTTGGTGTTTATTTTTTATGATTTCAAGAGTTTCTTTTATCGGGACTTGAGCGAATAGTGAAACCACGTCGAAATTTACAAGCAGATCTTCTTGTTCCACGTGTAGATCTTTGATCATTTCCAAGAAGTGGTATGAGTTTTGTACATGTGAAGCTGCTGTTTCAGCATGGGGCTGTAGCTGTTTTGCTAAGTGTTTAGCTAGGTTTTGTAGTGGTGCTCCTCTGAAGCTGACTATGGGTCTGAGAGGTATGCCTTCTTTGTATATTTTTGGGAGGCCGTATAGTTTGGGGCATCTGGAAGATTTTTCTCTTGGGATGATCGTCTGTTGGATCTCTTTGCTCATGTGGCTGGTTATAATTTTCTTCTTGGTTATTTCTTCCAGATATGTGGTTGGGTCCGTGTTTGTGGGTTTGTATGTGGAGTCTTGAAGTAGGTCTGTCAATTTTGTTTCATAGTCTTTTCCATCCATTACTACTGTGGCATTCCCTTTGTCTGCTGGAAGTATGATTATGCTGCTATCCTTTTTTAGGGCTTGCAGGGCTTTTAGTTCCTCTTTGTGCAAGTTGCTTTTGGGTGGTTTGCTTGTGCATAGGATGTTAGTAACTTGGTGTCTTATTCTATCAGCTTCATCTGTATTTAATTTAGTTAGGCTGGATTCTACTGCACATATGATGGATTCTGTGGGGATTTTTTTGGGTGCTATAGCATAATTGAATCCTTTGGTTAGGACATCTGTTTCTGTTTTGGTGAGTTCTCTGTTGGAAACATTATATACTAATTGTTTCAGGTGTTGTGAGTTGTTGAGGGCTTTCTTGTCATGTTCTAATTTCTTTAGTTTCTTCAAGAGTTTGTCATTTTTGTAAGTTGTTCAGTTTCAGCTCTCCAAGTTGTAAGTTGTTTTATCTTGTCCCAAAGTAGAGGGTGGATTTTGCTGCTCAATTCCAGGTGTAGTGCTAGCAAATCTTTGTTTAACTGATCCAATTGGAATCTCTTTCTGTGGAGCTCGTTCCTGAGTAGAGCCATTTCAGTTCTTTTCAGGATACATTTAGTAGCTGCTGTGCTGTGATGAAATGTTAATTTGAAGCAGGTTAGTGTTGAATTGTTGTCTCTGCAGCTGCATAGGAATTTGAGGTCACATAGTATTCCTGCTCTTTTAACTTCCAGCTTCTCATAGGTTTTGGTCTGGCTGTTTATTTCCTCCCCGTAGAGGTCTGATATTTGTTTTCTTAAGTTTTCGCGGGTACTTACATGTATGGTATTCAGCTTTGTTCAGGTATTTTCCCACGTCATTATAGTTGTGCTTTTAAAGTTGTAGCAACGTTTCAGCAGAATCTTATCTGCCATCATCAGGCTTCTGTATTGTGTTCGTCTGTGAGTCAGACTTTTACAGTTGTTTCAGTTTTAAATTTGGGGCTAGCCTACTGCTGTGCCGGAATGTTTTTTTCTTCATCCTGATTGGTTGGGAGTCTTGGTCTGTGTTTATTGGTCTTGGAGTTTGCTGTGTTCTGCTTGATCGGTGTTTCTAATATCTTCTGTCTGTTTTGTGGCTTTTTTTGTCTTGGTTGGCTGGCAACATTGTGTTCCTATATTGGAGGCTTTTAGTGCAGCTTGGCTCCGAGTAAATGGATGGCTATCATTTGTTAGGAAGCTAGGTTTCATCTGGGTGCCTGGTTGGGGTGTGTTTGAGCTGGAGGTTGGGTATATATATACCCATACACATATGTGCCTATATCTACATGTAAAACTGTGTATATGGGAAACAGTATCTAAGGGTCCCCAACAAGGGAAACCCCCAAGGACTCCAAGCCAGAAATATTCTGGATCCCTGGTCCCCAACAAGGGAAACCAGCTATACAGGGCCTGATGGATCCTTTCCCATCAAAAACATCTCGCTGTTTGAAATGGCACTTGCGGTTTCATTCCAATGTAATGATCCAAAAGCAATTGCAAAAAGAGAGAGAAAAAATCCTGTTTAAGGACTAGCCTGCTTATCCAACCCCAGCAAGATGAAAGAGAAATAATGCCAGGGAAGCGGAGTGGGAAGGTACCTGCCCCGGACCCCAAGAAGGGAAACCAACAGGGAATGGCACCTGTGATATTTAGGCACGAACTTGAAGCCAGCCGTTGAAGATGGCAGGAAGGCAGAATCTCCTATGTTAATTGCCTGAGCAATTTAACGAGCCGCTGCTGCTGACTCTCTAAATTGTCACATAAATGATCCTGTCAGTCGAAACGGCAAGGAGAATTGAGCCGCGGCTGCGAGCGCTCCACCAAGATCGCAGAGATAAGATGATCGGGGGATTAGATAATCTAATTGCCTGAAGCGGCCCTCTCAGGCTGCCTGCGGAGTGGCAGGCTCTGCCAGTCACAAAGAATTGCTCTCAAACTGATCAGGGGAATGACCTAATAGAGCCACAAGCCTTGAAATCGCCAAATTAATTGGGGAAAAATTTACAAGCCGAATTAACCCAAGAGCAAACCTGAATTTTGACTAGCTGAATCAGAAAACCGTTCCAGTCAGGGAGTGCACAACCTCTTACCACGAAGGCTGAGCTAGAACTGGGGGACACCGGGGAGGAGGATGAGTGTCCCGGAGTTTTAAGCCCAGCCTTTCCAGAAGAGACTGAAGCAACTCCCCACTTCTGGATGCTCTGAACAGCTCATGGGAGAACAATATATTTTTCATTAGATGCCTATCTACTTCACGTAGTCAGATAATTTTACCTTCTACACAGCTTAATAGGGAATTTTGTGGGAGTTTGTTTTACATAAGGCTACTGAACAAAAGAAAGCAGAAATAAGATTTGCCACAGCAGCCATATTCAACAGCAAGCACACTAGGGAGGACATTAATTGGGATTACAGATTGGCTTTACTCATAATGGACTGTGCCTCTGGCTTGATGCATGCCAAATTTGTGTGTAATCCCTAGGAGTGGTCTCTAGAGGATTCTCCATTCTTCAATTATTTGATTTTGATATAGAAAGTTATACTGCATGTTTCTGGTATCTGGAATAAAAGTACATATTATATTCTTGTTTTTCTTGTACAGAACAGTCACGATAAAAGGATACTTGAAATATTCATTGCTTTGATTCTGAAATTTGAGCAGAAGGAAATAAGGAGAACTTTTTCCAAGTTTAATAAAATAAGCAAATAGGATTAAAAGAAAATTAAAACTACAGAAAAACTAAGATCTTTTTAGCGACATTAAGATAGCACAATATTATTTTCATGGAACAAGACTGAAATTCTCCCAAAAGTTACATCCAGTTCAATATAGAATGAACTATTTATCAAATTAGTAAAATGTGCCTGGATACCCTTAGTAAAAGTAATACTACTAACAATTACTGTAGTTTTATAATAACAATATAGAATTACTCCTATACTCCTCAATGCATAACAAATAAAAATAGATACTGTTCAGAGTACTGCAGCGCCAGAAAAATAAACACATATGACTGAGGCTTCATTTAACTTCTTTATAAATACATATAATGAATTTTGCAATACCAGCTGTAGATTTCTCCAACATGGAGCAAACTCAAACAGAAGCAGACATGTTACAAGTTCAGAGCAAAACAGCAACTCAAGAACTCAGAAATAGACATTAGTTTCATTTTAGTTCAACAGGCAAGCAAGACACCCAGCAGAGGAGAGAAGCAGTTTCATTTTCAATAGACAGACTCAGAGCTTAACATACCTTCAGAGCTTAATATAGAGCCACACCTAGGTTACTTCTAGTTTCAGTTTCCAAACAGTCCTCGTTGGCTGACTTAGCTGCTATGCCTATTCATTGGCTGACCTTGTTATCATGCTCTATTCCAGTTCATGAATATACTCTGACAGATACTTGTTTAAAAGATTTGTTCAATATATAGCCAAAAGCACTCTGAATTAATTCGAACTCATTCTCAGAGTAATTTATTTATCCTCATATCAAGAATTACTGCCAGGAGGCTTCTATTGTTTTCATACATTATTGGTGATTAAATTCTGGCCTGCTAAACTAAACACTGATTCTCCAAAATATTGTCTGTGGTTGTTTATGGGGAATTATGATAAAAGTCAACATAGTGGCTTTGATCATAGAGCTTAACCATCATCTGGACTTTCTTGATTCCCTCACAATATCCACTGAGCTTTAGGTTTCAACTTATTTTATTTTGTTTTAGATTCTTTTAATTAAATACTACACTATAAAAGTACCTAAAACATTTACTTTGAGGAGGTAAACAGCATCCTACCAATTTAGGACAGTGGGGAGTAATCTCATCCATTCGCCTTCTGCTAAATCAGTATATTTATTTTTGTGGCCATGCACACTATGATAGCCATTTTATAAACCCTCATAACAGTGTTGACTGAAAATGGTTGGAGATTGCATTAAATGGTGTAATAGTATATGCCTAAACAAGAAGGCAACATGAGGTTCAGAGATCAGCTCCCCAGTTATTATTCTCCACAGAAAAAAAAAAACCTCAACTGTTCAAATAATAATAATTTCATTTTTTATTATCTAAAGATGGAGTATTTAAAAATAGAACAGCATATCTAAAACCCCATTCTTTGCTTCGTGCAACGATGTCTGATTTCTCCGAGTGTGAGACCAAGCCCTCTTGACAGTGGTGGGATTCAAAAATTTTTTACTACCGGTTCTGTGGGCGTGGCTTGGTGGGTTGGCAGGGAAAGGATACTACAAAATCTCCAGTCAGAGGAGATTTTGGCGGTTCTCCGAACTACTCAAAATTTCTGCTACCGGTTCTCCAGAATTGGTCAGACCCTGCTGAATAGCGCCTCTGCCTCTTGACTGTATGGAAAGAAGGCATCCAATAGACTTTTCAACAGCAGCATCGTCTTGCTTGTTCACAAAACACCTGAGATCTGAGGTCTGAATGAGGTCTCACTATTTTTCTTTTGCTGTGATTCCTGAAGCCTTCTTCTATCACAACTCCTAAAAACTGGCAGTATATTCTTTCCATTTTGAGAGAGAAAATACATGATAACTGTAGAATAAGTCCTAAAATAGACCTAACATAGTAGAGAAAACCAAAATCCTTCTCTAAGTATCTGCATCTATACAACATGAATGGGCCTGCTTGTTTTGCATCAGCTCTCTATGACCTTTGCTATTAAGCCTGTCCACCCCTACATTATCCTGGCTTAGTATTATCTCTAAGTATGACATCCATACATTCCATAATGTGCTTTATTCTTTGAATAGCTTGCTTTATCAATTGAAAAGCTAAATTACAGTTTGGTTGCAGATCTATTACAATTGAATTTATCAATTTATCAGTTGAAACTTGAAAGGCTAAATTAGAGTTTGTTTGCATATATATTACAAAAACATACTACTGTCTTGTAGTTTCATTATATTTGTTCCTTAGCAACTGCCTCACTATGAAGTGGTAGTCCTGTACAACATATGGTATCTGGATGTTTAGAGGACTGTAGCCATAGCATTTAAACTATTCAGTAATTGAATTGACAATTGATTTAAATGCTAAAGATTCTAGGAAGAAAACTGAATTTTAATACTGATTCTAATAACTCTACTCATGTGTTAATAAAGCAACCCCAAATGATAAAATGGAGAACAGATCAACTCAATCATATACAAAACTCACATATGTTTGCTAAAATTAACTCAGAATGAAAGAAAAATGACCAGATCTGAACAAGTAATGAAAGGATTAATTAATTATATGTATAGCATGATCCTCAACTTATTATCTGGAGGTAAGATACATGAATTTCAATTGTACTTATTTTCAAATAAACTTCCTTAGGATTGCAACACAAAGTTTTTCTATAGGCAGAAAGGTGGGGCATGAATGATGATGATGAAGGGTAACTTCCATAGCTAGCCTATACATTTTAATTATATTTTAATGGCTTACTATTCAATCAAATTTGTCATTGGGAAGATAGAACACCAATATTATAAAAGAATTTGCAACATTGTAGCCTCACACCAGTGCAAATAAGTAAACATGGTTAAAAACAATTATATGTATTAAAACAAAAACCACAGGGTATTTTTAAAGATCAGATGGCAAAGATTTGGCCATTCAGTCATCAAAACTCATTTACTCAATTTGTCTCCCACTCTGTCACCACAACTAAAAATCTTTCTAAATTATCAGAAAACTACAAGCACATTTTGAACAGTCCAATAACAACTTTTAAAATAACACAAGCAATTTAACAGGATTAAAACAGGCAAAGCTCCAGGCCAGATGGCCTACAGAACAGATTTTATAAAAGTTTTGAAGATCAATTACTTTTTCTGATCAAGGACTTAATGAATTCTATTTTACAGGGGACCCCATGAGACTCTTGGAAGGATGCCTACATTTCTTTAATACTGAAAGATGGACTGGATTTAATTTCTATGAAGGCCAATATCTCTTTTTAATAATCACGACAAAATCTACATCTATTTTAGCTATTTTAAAAAGTTTTACAAGATCATATATATGAAGATCAGTGTGGCTTACCTAAAAGACAAATAAAAGATAATGTAAGAGTAATTTTGAATATAATTGAGTATCTACAACAACATAGCAACAAACAGATTACAATCATCTTTAAGCTTTTGACAATTTGACAATTTGAACTGGGCCTTTGTGTTTAAAGTAGTGAAAAAGATGGATTTTGGATAGGGTTTTGTCATCTCTGAAGTCCATCTATACACTCAAGATACCATGGGGAATGGAGACTTTACAAAACCAGTTGAAATCCAGAAGGGAACAACACAGGGTGTCCTTTATCTCCTTTTTACTCTAGTGTTGGAACTGTTAAATAGTGATAACAGAGCAAAAGGACTACAAATAAAAGGGGTGTTGGTTCTTACCTGATATGCCCGTTCTCTTTGAGCTGCGAAGAGCATCCAGTAGTGGAAGGTGCTTCAGTCTCTGCATTCATAGGCTGAGCTTGAATTGAGGAACGCTCCTCCTCCTCCACGTGACTCCTCCATAACGTTCCCCAGTTTTGCGAAGACGAGAGTAAAAAAATTCGTGCTCTCATCCTAACTACCTAATGGTCCATTGGCCGAAACAAGACCCCACCAGATGGAGAATTTGGGTGGGGCTGGATGCTCTTCGCAGCTCAAAGAGAACAGGCGTATCAGGTAAGAACCAACGCCCCTTCTCCTCAGAGCTGCTCAAAGCATCCAGTAGTGGGACATACCAAAGCTGGGCCTGTCCTACGGGAGGGAATCCATCTGGTCCAGAACCTCCTCGGGATCTCTAAGAACCCGCTGTAGAACCCGTCTACCAAAGGAAGCCTCCGCTGAGGCAAACACATCAATCTTATAGTGCCTAATAAAAGGTGATGGGGATGCCCAAGTCGCCGCCCAGCAGATTTCGATTATTGGTGCCTGAGTGGCCCAATCTGCCGAGGTTGCCGCACTCCTGGTAGAATGTGCTGTTATACCTCTGGGCACTTGCATAGCTTGTGACTGGTATGACCTAGCTATTGCTGCTCTTATCCAACGGCCTATGGTGGGTGGAGACACTTTGTGACCCTGAGTTTTGGGCTGAAAGGAGAGGAATAGGACCTCTGATTTCCTGAATGGCTCGTGCGCTTGATGTAGATTCGCAGAGCTCGTCTCACATCAAGCGTGTGCCATTGCCTTTTCCTTTCCTGGGATGACCTGGGACAAAAATTTGGAAGGATGAGTTCCTGTGCTCTATGGAAGACAGAATTGACCTTGGGCAAAAAGGTGGGATCGGGCTGGAGGACCACCCATCAGCATGAAATACGGAAAGGTCCCTTCTAATGGATAAGGCGGCGATTTCCGAGATTTGACAGGCAGATGTAATAGCTACAAGGAAGACTACCTTATATGTCAGGAACTGAAGAGTTGACTCCCTTAAGGGTACAAAGGTGTGTTTAGTGAGTGAAGTAAGAACTCTGTTAAGGTCCCATGTTGGGTACCGATGCATAGTTGGAGGGTGTAAATTAGTGGCTCCTCTAAGAAAGGCCCAAATACAGGGGTAAAGGGAAAGGGAACCAACACCCTCACAAGAAATAACCGTTGTTAAAGCTGCTACCTGTCATTTCAATGTATTAGGGGACAGCCCCTTACTGAGTCCCCCCTGAAGGAAGTCTAAGATTTGGGCAACAGAAGGAGAAACTAGGTTAATTTGTAACTTGTTACACCATTTACAGAAAATGGCCCATGTGGCGTTGTGAATTCTAATGGTTGAGGGCCATCTGGCAGCTAGAATAGTATCAATAACCCTGCTAGAAACTTCTCTCTCTTCAGGCATTCCCGCTCAACCTCCAGATGGCTAATTGGAACCATTGAGGATCCGGATGCAGGAGGGACCTTGAGATAGGGAGATCCTGTCTGGTGGGATCCTCCAGGGAGGGGCCACTGATAGATTGCGTAGGTCCGCAAACCATGGCCTTCTGGGCCAGTAAGGAGACACGAGGAGTAGCTCCGCTCTCTTGTGTAGCAACTTCTGGATGACCCTGGGCGCCAGTGCTAGCGGGGGGAATGCGTACAGGAGCCCTGTGGGCCAGGGCAGCGTAGCATGTTGTAATTCTCCACCCCCTGGGATGGGTACCTTGAGAAGAATCTCGGGAGCTGGGCATTGAGAGGGGAGGCAAATAAGTCTACCACTGGTTGTCTGAATATTCTTGCTGCTTCTTTGAACAGGGATGGGTGGAAGCACCACTCCGACTGGTCTATGGTGGCTCTGCTTAGCCAGTCTGCTTGAGTATTTGATACTCCGGAGATTATGTTCTGCCCTGATGGAAAGGAGATTGTTCTCCGCCCAATGGCAAAGGCGCTCGGCTACCCTCATTAGTCGTATTGATTGTGTGCCCCCGTTTGTTTATGTGGGCTTTGGCCATCACATTGTCTGTTAAAATTAAAATGTGTTGTCCGCGTACCTGGGGGAGGAAGCTGCAGAGGGCCAGGAGGACGGGGTGAAGCTCCAGCCAGTTTATGTTGCATGATTGCTCTGTTGCTGACCATCTGCCCTG